>NC_086323.1:4528344-4815844 GCF_036172605.1 Pelobates fuscus | reverse complement strand
CATTCCTTTTGTTTGCATTAAGAAGTGAGAAGCTCAGAGAGATCCACGGGACAGTTTGTGACAGTTTCTTCTGATTCTCTATATTACTTGTATTTCCTGGGTCGCTCCGATAAATACAGTGTCACGCCACTAGCAGTATGTTTAAATTTCCAGCTGTCCATCTGGTCTCAGGGGTATTGTACGCACTCAATTCTCTGGGCATCATGTGTCATCTGTCTGTCCTACAGTTTGTTTATCCATCTTTCTGTATGTCTGTCATTTTATTTGTATCATTCTTTATTTTGCAATGTGAAGGACTTAAACACTTAATGTTGTTTCCTGATTGTATTTTGTATGATATCCCTTGTAGATCATGCGATACAATCATTGGGCATTAAACTAACTGCCAATCGATGTTAAACCCAATCCCCCTATGGTCACCAAGCTACGAGATTCTCCATGCTACAAGGAGAAGGGCCACAGTATTCCAAGACCATTTTATTAACTAGAAGCACACTGATGTCATATCATCGCTGGGAACTCGGTCTTCAAAGCAAGACACAAGTTTAACCACTCTTTGGGGAAATTCCTGGCATTCCAAATACACTAATTCCCACTACTAATTGGCATTCACCCTGTAAGGTCAGAAGCTGCTTCCCTCTCATTCCGAGGCTTTTCCCAATTATTCGCATATGGAAAACAATCACAACTAATGATGTGCTGGTTTCAGGCTCCGTATTGCTTACTGACAGAGAATTCTCACGTCCTCATGGAAATACTTCCTTGTTCTTTGTCCAACTGAGATCCATAGATACCTGCGGGCCTCAGGAGCTAATCTCAAGTCTTTGATTTGAAACGTATACCTCAAACTGGACAAAATGAAATAAAGGAAACTAATAAATGCATCTATTCAATAAACAGTGTGTTGATGAAAGATAAGGACTGATTTCAAAAGTCTATTTTTATATCATCTCAAAAAATCGAAAAGGAACCACACTCAATTCACTCAAGACAGGGTGCTTAGCTAAACCAAGGGCCAGCACAAGCCCAGAAGATAGCAAATACCGGTATTAGAAAAAGGGTCCAGGCACTCCAATGTCTTCTTGCACCTTTATTAGAACATGTGGGACACTGCAATGTTTGGACTCCCAGTGGCATCTTTGTCAAGCTAATTCACACCAAAGCTTACAAACATTTATAAGAAAAAACATAGCGAAAGTGCAAAATCTCAATCAACCAATTAAATAATCAGTAGAGACCTCCAGATTTCCGTGGATTCGTGCTGAAACTACCGAACGAGCCGCCGTTCGGTAGAAAGACTGATGCTAACATGGGGACTCTAACGAAAACAAGGAAACCGACGGATGACAAGCCGTTCGGGACTTTTTATAACACTAACAGAGACCGACCGCAAGGCCAAACCTCATGGAACTATTTTCGGTTACTTTGCCTGTGCGGACGGTCAAAACCTTAAACCTCCATAGCTCCCGAACCCCTGGTCTGATCTGGGTGATTTTTGAGTATGTTGCTCACCCAGATCAGGGCTATCAGGGGATACCATTTTTAGAGGTGTATTCTAGGCACTTGGGGTACATCTAAAACTTGGGGAAAATTGTGCACAGTTTAATTATGTTAACAGATAATGTAGTGGGAGGAGATGTGTGGGTTGTACCTTGTACTGCATTGGTTAATGTATTAATTGTTGTGGGTGCCTCCCTTGCATGGGAGAATCCCATAAAAGCAGGGGTTGTGTGATTAAACTCAGATTCTGCTTAACCCTCAAAACGAAGTGTCGTCTTGTTGTTGGGGGAATTAGATTGTATGCTGACTGCCAGGAGTGCAACCCTTTTGTATGGTTTCCCTGTTTGGCTGTTTCCAGGATTCGTAGAGTTTGCAGTTCGGGAGATTGGTGCTTACAGTTGCTGCCTGTGCATCTGGAAAGGGGAATATCGCCTAAACGTTTTTTAACCTCTGGTGAGCAAAACGGTCCGTTACAATTGGGGGCAGCATTGGGATCATTCCCACATCCCAGAAGGACAGCTACAAGACAACACCAATTCCTGGATTACAAAGTGAGGGCAACGCTAGTACCCGTACAGCGCCCCTATCTACAAAGGAACCAACGTCGGCAGAGCAAGCATGGTGTCTGACTACACTCAGGAGGAGTTTGACAGAGAGGTTGCCATACGGCTGGCTTACTTTGGACCCAACCCCTCTTAGGAACACGTGCAGTTCACGAGGAAATAAGCGGCAGAGTACCTACAGGTCATAACAGATCAAGCCAAAGGTGTCGTCCTCCCTCCCCAGCAGCAGAGTGCGTTTTGGGGAGTCAAAGGTGTCATCCTTCCTCCCCAGCGGCAGAGTATGTTACAGGGAGCTGAAGGTGCCGTCCTTCCTCCCAGCGGCAGTGTGTGTTACAGGGAGCTGAAGGTGTCGCCCTTCCTCCCCAGCGGCAGTGTGTATCCCAGGGAGCTGAAGGTGTCATCCTTCCTCCCCAGCGGCAGAGTGCGTTTCGGGGAGTCAAAGGTGTCATCCTTCCTCCCCAGCAGCAGAGTGCGTTTCGGGGAGTCAAAGGTGTCGCCCTTCCTCCCCAGCGGCAGTGTGTATCCCAGGGAGCTGAAGGTGTCATCCTTCCTCCCCAGCTGCAGAGTGCGTTTCGGGGAGTCAAAGGTGTCATCCTTCCTCCCCAGCAGCAGAGTGCGTTTCGGGGAGTCAAAGGTGTCGTCCTTCCTCCCCAGCGGCAGTGTGTATCCCAGGGAGCTGAAGGTGTCATCCTTCCTCCCCAGCAGCAGAGTGCGTTTCGGGGAGTCAAAGGTGTCATCCTTCCTCCCCAGCGGCAGAGTATGTTACAGGGAGCTGAGGGTGTCGTCCTTCCTCCCCAGCGGCAGTATGTATCCCAGGGAGCTGAAGGCATCGTCCTTCCTCCCCAGCGGCAGTGTGTACCCCAGGGAGCTGAAGGTGTCGTCCTTCCTCCCCAGCGGCAGTGTGTATCCCAGGGAGCTGAAACATAGAAACATAGAATGTGACGGCAGATAAGAACCATTCGGCCCATCTAGTCTGCCCAGTTTTCTAAATACTTTCATTAGTCCCTGGCCTTATCTTATAGTTAGGATAGCCTTATGCCTATCCCACGCATGCTTAAACTCCTTTACTGTTATAACGGACCGTTTCAGCAGACAAGGGGTTAAAATCCGTTTAGGCGATATGCCCCTTTCTGAGAGACAGGCACAGCTACTGCAGAACACCAAACTCCAGAACTGGATACAAAATAGCACTTCAAACTGGAACCTCACGAATAGCTGCTAGCAGACGAACAGGAAAAGCAGACATCAGCTTACACTCCTAGCAATCAATCTCCAACAGCATACAGTGAATCCCCCCCAAGAACGAGACAAGGCTCCGTGTTGAGGGTCAAGCAGTGGTCTGAGGTGCTGGGGCACCCAGCCTGGTTTTTATTACATGAGTACACATACAGGCCACACCCAGGGGGAGGCATAAAATAACCAATGGCATAGATGTTACATCCCACACATCCCCTCCCCTTAGTGTGACACATAATCCCATTATGCATACAGTTCAAAATATACTTTTACACAACTTTCATAACTCTAAAACCATACATCACATTCACATAAAAATACATATCCACAATCAATCCATTCAGGGGAACAACATATTAAAAAATGGCATGAATCCGACCAGGGGTTCAAAAGTTACTAAAAGTATCTTTTGTCCCTTACTAGCCGCATGGCAAACCAGTTTAGAAAGGTTTTACATAGACCTCTATCCTGGAGACAAAGAGGAAAGTAATCCAATTATCCAGGGCTAGAAGCAGACTCCATTAACCACATGGTTACAGAAAGACATAAAACACTTTAAAATACAGAAAGTTACTTTTTATCCATAACACACAGACATTTCCCATATCCCCAGATAGCTGGGATCTGAGCGCACAAAACTACCGAATAGCGCGCAGATCCTATTCACACAGTACAATTGCCATGGAGCTAAAGTCTTTCCCATAGTCTTTCATTATATGTATAGGCTCCATGGTATAGCTATCTGGGGTATCACATTCCCATAAAGTCTGGTCCATAGTCCAAAGGCAGCAGGCGGGCAACCAGGCTCCTCCAATACAATGTGGCGAGATTGGTTCTGTCACAACTGTGTTAACCTCTACCACTTCAGCTGGAAGGCTATTCCATGCATCCACTACCCTCTCAGTAAAGTAATACTTCCTGATATTATTTTTAAACCTTTGTCCCTCTAATTTAAGACTATGTCCTCTTGTTGTGGTAGTTTTTCTTTTTTTAAATATAGTCTCCTCCTTTACTGTGTTGATTCCCTTTATGTATTTAAATGTTTCTATCATATCCCCCCTGTCTCGTCTTTCCTCCAAGCTATACCTGAAGGTGTTGTCCTTCCTGCCCAGGGGCAGTGTGTATCCCAGGGAGCTGAAGGTGTCGTCCTTCCTCCCCATCGGCAGTGGGGAGGAAGCTGTGTATCCCAGGGAGCTGAAGGTGTCGTCCTTTCTCCCCCACGGCAGAGTGTCCTGCAGGGGGCGGAGACCGTCGGTCTCGCAACCCAGCAGCAGGACAAAATAGTGAAAGGGGAGACAGCAGAGAGAGTGTCAGGGAGAGGAGCCTGCTACCCCCTCTCCCCAGCGGCTGAAAGGGTTCCAGAGAGAGGAGTCGGTGACCACCACTCCCCAGCGGCAGCTTACTTCACAAAGGAGAGACCCTATCCTCCCAGATGGGGGAGATGAGGCAGTCGGTCTCGGCCCCCAGCAGCAGGACAATATATATTGAAAGGGGAGACAGTCAGTTCCCCCCTCCACCAGCAGATAGAGGATCAGGGAGAGGAGCTTGTCATTCCCTCTCCCCAGCGACAAAAAGTGGGTAAGGGAGATGAACTTGTTAACCCCTCTCCTCAGCGGCAGTCTAGCCCACCAAGGGGAGATGATAAGCCCCACACCTGTGCAGATAGGACCCTGGTCTCTGTACATGCCTCACAGGGGCTAGGGATGGTCGGTCCTGTCGCCCGGGCAGCAGGGATCTTCATCCAAAGGGGAGACAGCCTGTCGTGCCCTCCAGCAGCAGTACCGGGTCCAGAGTGAGGAGCTTACTACACCATTTCCCCGACTGTGCTCCAACCAGGCTACTCACAGGGTAGCACTGGCAGCAGGGCAGAGTACCGCTGGTCGCTGCCCACTTAGCAACCCACCGATCCGGAGCGCCAGTAAACCCCAGAGCCGAGGTGGAGCTCCTGGACATGGACAAGCGACCCACTACCCCAAGTGTAGTAATTCTTTATTGTGGGTGGGCTGTACTGCTGATTGTGTTCTGTGGGTGGGTTGCTGGACTAACCAGGGCACTGACCGACAGGAGGTCAGATACCCTGTTAGTCTGGTTGGAAAAGGGGAGAAATGTGGCAAAACCAACCTCGCCACTGTGCACTGAGGAAGCCTGGTTGCTTGCCTGCTTCCTTTAGACTATGGCCCAGCAGTAGTGATGTCGCGAACATAAAATTTTCGGATCGCGGACGGCGAACGCGAACTTACGCAAATGTTCGCGAACGGGCGAACCGGGCGAACCGCCATAGACTTCAATGGGCAGGCGAATTTTAAAACACACAGGGACTCTTTCTGGCCACAATAGTGATGGAAAAGTTGTTTCAAGGGGACTAACACCTGGACTGTGGCATGCCGGAGGGGGATTCATGGCAAAACTCCCATGGAATATTACATAGTTGATGCAGTCTGGTTTTAATCCATAAAGAGCATAAATCACCTAACATTCCTAAATTGTTTGGAATAACCTGCTTTAAAACATCAGGTATGATGTTGTTTCGATCAAGTAGTGTAAGGGTTAC
Organism: Pelobates fuscus; assembly: GCF_036172605.1. Lineage (NCBI taxonomy): Eukaryota > Metazoa > Chordata > Amphibia > Anura > Pelobatidae > Pelobates > Pelobates fuscus. Next base: position 4,809,994 of record NC_086323.1, on the reverse strand, counting down.
ACCCGCTTCACAGTGACAGACGAAACTCCCCGTTTAACCCACCGCAAACAACCGCAAACAGTCTATTTGCACAACCGCAAACTCCCCATTTGCACAAGGTTGGATACCAAACTAGCCATGTCCCGTTCCTTGTCCTCACTGATGTCATTGAATGTCTCTTCCTCCACCCAGCCACGTACAACACCAAGGGTCCCCGAAAGGTGACAACAAGCCCCCTGGGACGCCTGCTGTGTTTAGTATTCCACCTCCTCAAAGCCACCTTACTCCTCTGACTCCTCTTCTTCAGACTCCTCTCTCTGCGTTGCCAATCTCTGCGTTATTATAAGGTGTGTTAAGTAGTACTATTCCTATCAGTTTAATCCCTGTTACGTCCCCTATCAGGGGACTTGTATATAATGCATCGATTTTAGGAAGCAGGAGATGGAAAAAGATGCTGGGTCGGTCCTCCTACTTCAAATTTGGGGCACTGCGCGTGCAATCTAATGTGCCACCAAATAGGAGTGGTGTGTTAATTAGTACTATTCCTATCAGTTTAATCCCTGTTACTTCCCCTATCAAGGGACATGTATATAAGGCATCAATTTTAGGAAGTGGGAGATGGAAAAAGATGCTTGGTCGGTCCTCCTACTTCAAATTTGGGGCACTGCGCGTGCAATCTAATGTGCCACCAGATAGGAGTGGTGTGTTAATTAGTACTATTCCTATCTGTTTAATCCCTGTTACTTCCCCTATCAAGGGACATGTATATAAGGCATCAATTTTAGGAAGTGGGAGATGGAAAAATATGCTTGGTCGGTCCTCCTACTTCAAATTTGGGGCACTGCGCATGCAATCTAATGTGCCACCAGATAGGAGTGGTGTGTTAAGTAGTACTATTCCTATCAGTTTAATCCCTGTTACGTCCCCTATCAGGGGACGTGTATATAAGGCATCGATTTTAGGAAGCGGGAGATGGAAAAAGATGCTTGGTCGTTCCTCCTACTTCAAATTTGGGGCACTGCGCGTGCAATCTAATGTGCCACCAGATAGGAGTGGTGTGTTAATTAGTACTATTCCTATCAGTTTAATCCCTGTTACGTCCCCTATCAGGGGACGTGTATATAAGGCATCGATTTTAGGAAGCGGGAGATGGAAAAAGATGCTTGGTCGTTCCTCCTACTTCAAATTTGGGGCACTGCGCGTGCAATCTAATGTGCCACCAGATAGGAGTGGTGTGTTAAGTAGTACTATTCCTATCAGTTTAATCCCTGTTACGTCCCCTATCAGGGGACGTGTATATAAGGCATCGATTTTAGGAAGCGGGAGATGGAAAAAGATGCTTGGTCGTTCCTCCTACTTCAAATTTGGGGCACTGCGCGTGCAATCTAATGTGCCACCAGATAGGAGTGGTGTGTTAAGTAGTACTATTCCTATCAGTTTAATCCCTGTTACGTCCCCTATTAGGGGACGTGTATATAAGGCATCGATTTTAGGAAGCGGGAGATGGAAAAGCATGCTTGGTCGGTCCTCCTACTTCAAATTTGGGGCACTGCGCGTGCAATCTAATGTGCCACCAGATAGGAGTGGTGTGTTAATTAGTACTATTCCTATCAGTTTAATCCCTGTTACGTCCCCTATCAGGGGACGTGTATATAAGGCATCGATTTTAGGAAGCGGGAGATGGAAAAGCATGCTTGGTCGGTCCTCCTACTTCAAATTTGGGGCACTGCGCGTGCAAGCTAATGTGCCACCAGATAGGAGTGGTGTGTTAAGTAGTACTATTCCTATCAGTTTAATCCCTGTTACGTCCCCTATCAGGAGACGTGTATATAAGGCATCGATTTTAGGAAGCAGGAGATGGAAAAACATGCTTGGTCGGTCTTCCTACTTCAAATTTGGGGCACTGCGCGTGCAATCTAATGTGCCACCAGATAGGAGTGGTGAGTTAAGTAGTACTATTCCTATCAGTTTAATCCCTGTTTCGTCCCCTATCAAGGGACGTGTATATAAGGCATCGATTTTAGGAAGCGGGAGATGGAAAAACATGCTTGGTCGGTCCTCCTACTTCAAATTTGGGGCACTGCGCGTGCAATCTAATGTGCCACCAGATAGGAGTGGTGTGTTAATTAGTACTATTCCTATCAGTTTAATCCCTTTTACGTCCCCTATCAGGGGACGTGTATATAAGGCATCGATTTTAGGAAGCGGGAGATGAAAAACATGCTTAGTCGGTCCTCCTACTTCAAATTTGGGGCACTGCGCGTGCAATCTAATGTGCCACCAGATAGGAGTGGTGTGTTAATTAGTACTATTCCTATCAGTTTAATCCCTGTTACGTCCCCTATAAGGGGACGTGTATATAAGGCATCGATTTTAGGAAGCGGGAGATGGAAAAAAATTCTTTATACACACATCCCCTGATAGGGGACGTAACAGGGATTAAACTGATAGGAATAGTACTAATTAACACACCACTCCTATCTGGTGGCACATTAGATTGCACGCGCAGTGCCCCAAATTTGAAGTAGGAGGACCGACTAAGCATGTTTTTCATCTCCCGCTTCCTAAAATCGATGCCTTATATACACGTCCCCTGATAGGGGACGTAACAGGGATTAAACTGATAGGAATAGTAATACTTAACACACCACTCCTATCTGGTGGCACATTAGATTGCACGCGCAGTGCCCCAAATTTGAAGTAGGAGGACCGACCAAGCATGTTTTTCATCTCCCGCTTCCTAAAATCGATGCCTTATATACACGTCCCCTGATAGGGGACGTAACAGGGATTAAACTGATAGGAATATTGCTACTTAACACACCACGGGAGTTCAGTCAAGCTAGCTGTCAGACGCCGGGCAAGGGGGTGACTTTGTGACATTGGCTTCTTACACTCAAACATGTCTTTAACAGACACCTGACTGTGGGCAGATGAGCAGGAACTGCTCAAGGCGAGAGACGGAGGGGCGGATGGTTGAGAGGGGGCAAGGAGGACAGCAGTGGTTAACGTGGCTGAAGATGCTAGACCAGGAGGAGGATGGCGGCTTTGAGTTTGTGTGCTGCTTGTACTCATGTGTTGATCCCATATGCTTTTGTGATGTGCGATCATGTGCCTTCGCAAAGCAGTTGTACCTAGGTGGGTGTTGGACTTCCCACAGCTCAGTTTCTTTTGGCACAGGTTGCAAATGGCATCACTGTTGTCAGAGGCAGACACAGAAAAAAAATGCCACACTGCTGAGCTCTGCAATGACGGCATTCTGGTGGTGGCAACAGCATGCGCTGATTAGCGTGCTGTCTGGCTGACCCCGGGTGCCGATGCATGCTGTCTGACTGTGCCACTAGCTCCTTGCGACGACCTCCCCCTGCTTCCAACTCTTCTCCTCCTCCTCCTCTCTGTCTCCCAATCTGAACTTTCCCCCTGTTCTTCTTCTCTTCTAGCGGGCACCCACGTGACATCCACGGATACATCATCATCAACCGCTTCACTTGTATCTGACAACTCAGCAAAGGAAGCAGCAGTGAGTACAACATCATCATCATCACACCGTACGTGTGTAATGCTGCCTGACTGAGACATATCCCTGTTATCTACATCCTCTGGCAATAATGGTTGCGCATCACTCATTTCTTCCAACTGATGTGTAAATAACTCCTCTGACATACCAAGTGAAGCGGCTGTGGTGCTAGTGTTGGTGGTGGTGGCAGGCGGGCGAGTGGTAACTTGAGAGGTGCCCGAAGCTAAGCTGGAGGAGGTTGGTGCGTCGAGGTTCCGAGCGGAAGCTGTAGAAGATTGGGTGTCCTGTGTTAGCCAGTCAACTATGTCCTCAGAACTTTTCAAGTTCAGGGTACGTGGCCTTTGAACACTGGGCATTATTCTAGGGCCAAAGGGAATCACAGAACCACGACCACGACGGCCCCTGTGGGGTGGCCTGCCTCTGCCTGTCATTTTTTTTTTAGTGGTATGTAGCGGAGAGCTGATATCCCACAGCTATTCTCCACTGACGATCCCAGGAAGGCTCAGGAACAAGGCAATAGTAGATCCATAGGCAGAGTTTCCAGCAGGCAAAGTAACACAGCGATATCCCCACAGCAATCCCAATAACTGGACGACACACAGTTTCAGGAACAGAACTGCTGGCTGGTACATCCAGCCTGCCTTTTATTACAACTGTACACAGACAAGCCACACCCAGGGGGAGGCATAAAACAACCAATGGTATCTTGGGTACAACCCACACATCCCCTCCCCTTAGTGTGACACATAATCCCATTATTGTACAGTTTCAAACATAACTTTTACACCATATTCATAACTTCTATAATATTCATCACATTCGCATAAAAATACATATTCACAATCAATCCATTCAGGGGAATAACATATAAAAAAATGGCATGAATCAGACCAGGGGTTTAAAAGTTAGTAAAAGTATCTTTTGTTCCCCCTGGCTGATTGTATTTTAATCTGGCTCAAACAGTAAAAGTAAAACCATCCCCACAATGCATCCTGGCTTCCTCCCTTCTGCCCTGGAGATAATTGGAGAAGGAATCCAATTATCTCCAAAGACAGAGCCAAACTCCATTACCCACATGGCAGACAAAAAGACAGTAAAAGACATAAAATTACATACTGATACATTTAGTACATAAAACACACATTTCTACATATCCCCAGATAGCTTTGATCTGACTGCACATTATTAGATGAATGGCACTCAGATCACACGAATAAGCCTTTCTGCAGGGAAAATAAACAGTTTAACCTGCAGGGCCATAGTCCAAAGGCAAGAGGCGGGCAAGCAGCCCCCTCCAAGGACACGTGGCGAGGTCGGTTTCGCCACACTTCTCCCCTTTGCCCCCAGACTAACAGGGTAGATGAGGGCAATCCATAATACAGGGAGGACAGCCACAATAGGGTTCCGCTACACTGCTCCCCCTTGCCCACAAGCCGGCATACACAGTCTGATCCAACACGGATCGGCTTGGGGATGTCCGGGGCTCACGGATCATTTTTCTAGGTCAGTTTGTCTGGACAACCCGTCAGCATTTCCATTCTGCTTACCCGGTCGGTACTGGATATTAAAGTCAAAGGGCTGCAGCGCCAAACTCCAGCGCAGCAGCCTGGCATTGTCCCCAGCCACCCGGTTCAGCCATACTAACGGGTTGTGATCCGTGAGCAAGGAAAAGGGCTGTCCGTACAGATAGGGCTGCAGTTTCTTTAGGGCCCACACCACAGCCAGGCATTCTTTTTCGATGGCGGCGTAGCTTACTTCTCTAGGTAACAGCTTACGACTGATGTAAGCCACGGGATGTTCTCCGCCATCGGCCCCGACTTGGCTCAGTACTGCTCCCAATCCAAACATAGAAGCGTCTGTGTGAACAAGAAATTGTTTAGTTGGATTGGGAGCTGCCAAGACAGGGGCATTTATCAGTGCATTTTTCAGTTGTTGGAATGCCTGCTCACACTCCGGGGTCCAGTTTACTTGGCGGGGAAGGTTCTTACGGGTCAGGTCTGTGAGGGGTTTGGCCAGGGCGCTATAATTGGGGACAAACTTCCTGTAATACCCCGCGGTCCCTAGAAATGCTAACACCTGGGTCTTAGTCCTAGGGGTGGGCCACTGAGCTACGGCCTCTACTTTGGCAGGTTCGGGCTTCTGTTTACCGCACCCTACTCTATGTCCCAGGTACTGCACCTCAGCCATTCCGATACTACACTTAGCCGGCTTCAGGGTCAAACCAGCTTCCCTTATCCTGTCTAGTACAGCTCCTATATGAGCCAAGTGTTCTTGCCACGTATTGCTAAAAATAGCAATATCGTCCAGGTAGGCACAGGTATAGTCCTGGAATCCATCCAGAAGTCGATCTACCATCCTCTGGAAGGTAGCTGGGGCGTTTTTCATCCCAAATGGCATGACCTTAAACTGATACAAGCCAAATGGGGTGACAAAGGCCGACTTCGGGATGGCCATTCTGTCTAGTAACTCGTCTATCCGGGGCATAGGATAGGCGTCTGACACGGTTTTCTCATTTAATCTCCTATAGTCCACGCAGAAGCGAGTCGTACCGTCTCGCTTCGGCACGAGGACTACCGGAGAGGCCCATGGACTATCTGAGGGCTCTATCACCCCCAGTTGAAGCATCTCATCGATCTCCTTGCGCATGTTTTCTCTCACCGCTTCTGGGATGCGGTAGGGGGTCTGGCGCATGGGTAGTTGCCCTGGGGTCTCGACCCGGTGAGTTGCCAGAGGAGTGTACCCAGGTACATTAGAGAAAGTTTCTTGCTTCTCTCGCAACAGCTGCTGTACCTCGATACGCTCCTGTGGATTCAGCCGGTCTCCCAGTACAACTTCTCATAAATCTCCAGACAGCTTCCCATCTTCCAGCAGATCTGGAAGGGGAAGGCTGTCACACTCGTCGGAGGTGGGTGCACAAATCGCTGTCACCTCCTCTGAACGTTCCCGGTAGGGCTTTAGCATGTTCACATGGAGCATGCGTCGCCCTCCAGTTCCTGTGCAGGGGCCAATTATGTAAGTGGTGTCACATCTCTGTTCCACGACTCTATAAGGGCCTTGCCATGCGGCCTGCAGCTTATCATGTCGTACAGGTTTTAAAATTAAAACTTTCTGTCCCACCTGGAAGCTACGGTCCCTGGCGCCCCGATCATACCATGTACGCTGACGCGTCTGGGCCGCCTGGAGGTTCTCTCCTACTGTCTTAGTTAGGGCCTCCAGTCGGTCCCGAAGTGCCAACACATAGGGTATGATGGGGGTACCGTCTGCACTCCGGTCTCCCTCCCAATGTTCTCGGTTGAGATCTAGGGGTCCTCTTACCCTCCTCCCAAATAATAACTCAAATGGGGAAAATCCCGTTGATTCCTGAGGCACTTCCCTGTAAGCAAAGAGGAGGTGCGGCAGGAATCGCTCCCAGTCCTTATGGGTCTCAGCAAAGGTTCGGAGCATTTGCTTTAAGGTGCCATTGAACCTTTCACAGAGCCCGTTGGTCTGGGGGTGGTATGGGGCACTAATAATGGACTTAACATTGCACAGCCTCCAGAGTTGTTGGGTGATCTCGGCAGTAAACTGAGTACCCTGATCCGAGATGATCTCCCTAGGTAACCCTACCCGGGAGAAGATCTGCATCAGGGCCTCGGCCACTGTCTCAGCGTGGATATTTGTCAGGGCCACTGCCTCGGGGTATCGGGTAGCGTAGTCTACCACCGTGAGGATGTACCTCTTGCCGGAAGGGCTAGGTTTCTGGAGGGGGCCTATGATATCCACCGCTATTCGGTGGAAGGGTTCCTCAATTATCGGTAGCGGATGCAGTTTTGCTTTCCGCCGGTCTCCCCTCTTCCCCACCCTCTGGCACGTGTCACAGGTATTACAATACTTCCGTACTTCCTGGCTAACTCCCGGCCAAAAGAAATTTTGCGTCAGTCACAATGCATCCTGGCTTCCTCCCTTCTGCCCTGGAGATAATTGGAGAAGGAATCCAATTATCTCCAAAGACAGAGCCAAACTCCATTACCCACATGGCAGACAAAAAGACAGTAAAAGACATAAAATTACATACTGATACATTTAGTACATAAAACACACATTTCTACATATCCCCAGATAGCTTTGATCTGACTGCACATTATTAGATGAATGGCACTCAGATCACACGAATAAGCCTTTCTGCAGGGAAAATAAACAGTTTAACCTGCAGGGCCATAGTCCAAAGGCAAGAGGCGGGCAAGCAGCCCCCTCCAAGGACACGTGGCGAGGTCGGTTTCGCCACACTTCTCCCCTTTGCCCCCAGACTAACAGGGTAGATGAGGGCAATCCATAATACAGGGAGGACAGCCACAATAGGGTTCCGCTACATGGTACTATGCGTGAAAGCTAATGTTACAACAGATATGAGTGGCACTGGTGTGACACTGTGCCCTAGCAGACCCTGAAACGCACACTCGTGAAGGAAACTGACTGCTATTATATTACAGTCCAAAAAGTTTTGTTTTTTTTAAATGCTAGCTATTGTGACACCAGATATGAGTGGTGGCACTGGGCAAGTGGGCACAGTATACGCTGTGAGCCTGACACACACGCTGGCAGACAACTAACTGCTATTCAATCTATTACAGTCAAAATTTTTTTTTTTTTTTAATGTACACTACTGTTACACCAGATATGAGTTGCACTGGTGTGACACTGTGCCCTGGCAGGCCCTGAAATGCACACTCATGAAGGAAACTGACTGCTATTATATTACAGTCCAAAAAGTTTAGTTTTTTTAAATGCAAGCTCTTGGGACACCAGATATGAGTGAGTGGTGGCACTGGGCAGGCCCTGAAACGCACACTAGTGAAGTAAACTGACTGCTATTATATTACAGTCCAAAAAGGTTAGTTTTTTTTAAATGCTAGCTATTGTGACACCAGTGAGTGAGTGGTGGCACTGGGCAGGCCCTGAAACGCACACTAGTGAAGGAAACTGACTGCTATTATATTACAGTCAAAAAAGTTTTGTTTTTTTTTTAAATGCAAGCTATTGTGACACCAGATATGAGTGGTGGCACTGGGCAAGTGGGCACCGTATACGCTGCGAGCCTGACACACAAGCTGGCAGACAACTAACTGCTATTCAATCTATTACTGTCAAAATTGTATTTTTTTTTTTAAATGTACACTACTGTTACACCAGATATGAGTTGCACTGGTGTGACACGGTGCCCTGGCAGGCCCTGAAACGCACACTCGTGAAGGAAACTGACTGCTATTATATTACAGTCCAAAAAGTTTTGTTTTTTTAAATGCAAGCTATTGTGACACCAGTGAGTGAGTGGTGGCACTGGGCAGGCCCTGAAACGCACACTCGTGAAGGAAACTGACTGCTATTATATTACAGTCCAAAAAGTTTTTTTTTGTTAAATGCAAGCTATTGTGACACCAGTAAGTGAGTGGTGGCACTGGGCAGGCCCTGAAACACACACTAGTGAATGAAACTGACTGCTATTATACTACATTAAAAAAAGTTTTTTTTTGTTTAAATGCAAGCTATTGTGACACCAGTGAGTGAGTGGTGGCACTGGGCAAGTGGGAACAGTATATGCTGTGAGCCTGACACAAAGGATGGCTGGCAGACAGGCAACTGCAATTACATTACACAGAAAAAAAAAAGCAGACTGATGTTCTAGCCCTTTTTTTTTTTTGGGGTGCTGTCCTTACAGCAGAGATCAGATGAGTCCTTCATGACTGTAGTGAACACTGAATACACTAGCCTAGCTATCAATTTCCCTATCAAATCAGCAGCAGCTACACTGTCCCTACTCTCACTAAGAATGCAGCTTCACAATGAATGTAAAATGGATGCTGTCCAGGAGGTGGGAGGGACTGGGAGGGAGGGTCTGCTGCTGAATGGCTGGAATGTGTCTGCTGACTGTGAGGTACAGGCCAGGGTCAAAGTTTACTCAATGATGACGAATAGGGGGCGGACCGAACAGCGCATGTGTTCGCCATCCGTGGCGAACGCGAACAAGTGATGTTCGCCAGGAACTATTCGCCAGCGAACAGTTCGGGACATCACTACCCGGCTGTTAAAACCTTTTATTTTCCCTGCAGAAAGGCTTATTCGTGCCTTTCTGCCGGGGTGTTCGGTAGATTCAATCTACCGAACAAAGTACCAATCGATGGACCACCTGGGAACTGGAGTGTGCCGTCAATTGACCACCCAGCAGCTGCGGTTAACCACTGCTTAATTGACGAATGCTGGGTGGCCTTTGTTCGTCAAACAAACACGTGGCGGCGGCCATCTTAAACTCCCAAAAAGCGGTGTTTTGACATCGAGTGTCTGGAACTAAAATCGGACACTCGACTAGGCAAACACCTCTGAGACCTCCAGACTTCCTTGGATTCGTGCTGAAACTACCGAACGAGCCGCCGTTCGGTAGAAAGACTAATGCTAACATGGGGATTCTAACGAACACAAGGAAACCCACAGATGGCAAGCCGTTCAGGACTTTTTATAACACTAGCAGAGACCGACTGCAAGGCCAAACCTCATGGAACTATTTTCGGTTACTTTGCCTGTGCGGTCGGTCAAAATTTTAAACCTCCATAGCTCCCGAACCCCTGGTCTGATCTGGGTGATTTTTGAGTATGTTGCTCACCCAGATCAGGGCTATCAGGGGATACCATTTTTAGAGGTGTATTCTAGGCACTTGGGGTACATCTAAAACTTGGGGGAAATTGTGCACAGTTTAATTATGTTAACAGATAATGTAGTGGGAGGAGATGTGTGGGTTATACCTTGTACTGCATTGGTTAATGTATTAATTGTTGTGGGTGCCTCCCTTGCATGGGAGAATCCCATAAAAGCAGGGGTTGTGTGATTAAACTCAGATTCTGCTTAACCCTCAAAACGAAGTGTCGTCTCGTTGTTGGGGGAAATGGATTGTATGCTGACTGCCAGGAGTGTAACCCTTTTGCATGGTTTTCCTGTTCGGCTGTTTCCAGGATTCGTAGAGTTTGCAGTTCGGGAGATTGGTGCATACAGTTGCTGCCTGTGCCTCTGGAAAGGGGAATATTGCCTAAACGGTTTTTAACCTCTGGTGAGCAAATCGGTCCGTTACAACTATGTTCTAATAAAGGTGACTGAAGATAATACTGTTTTTTTAATATTATTGTCATTTATATAGCAGCAACATATTCTGCAGTGGTTTATGTAGCGGGACACCTGGTAACCCGCCGGTTACTTTCGACCCATATTCCCCAGTAACCAGACGACTACAACACTTTATTGGCTGCAACCGGCTTTATACTGTCCCCCATGGAAGGGGTGGATGACACACAAAGACAATGTCCCCTCCCAGGGGGTCGTATAATTGATCTGGAACTCCAGACTCTTTGTCCTCTATTCCCACCACTAGGTGGTTCCTCCCAGGGCCCTCCCCCCAAGGGGTCCCCTGCTGGAAACTGAACTCTCATCCCTTTGTACCCTGTCACCTATACTCAGGGTTCCCCACCTCTGGTGGCCAGGGGTTTTCATCCCATGAACCTCTGTACTGGGGAGGCCCAGCGGGAAAGTTTTTAGCCTCTGGGACTCCCAGGCACAGAAAGCCCGCCAAACCGCCATTGCCCCCAAGAGAGTGTCCCCACCAATCTCATGGATTCCTCAGAATGGTAACTCTCTCCATATGTGGGATTCCTGCCTGAAACCAGGCAAGGGAAGCTTCTTCGTTTGAGACACGAATGCTCCCCTTCGCCAACGTCCATATATACGAACGGCGCCACCCAGTGAAGAACTCATTAACACTTTCACACTTATATTGCGAACTACCAATGTTCTAATTGATTGGTGTGAACACTCCAATGGGCACTGGGGAGGTCTTTGTTCGGGAATTGAACTGGGTGGGAAGCAATCAGTGAACGCTCCCCCTGGCTGGCGTTCATCTAAGGAACAGGCCGCCACCCAGGGTCGGCACGCACTGAGGCTTTCCTTGTGGTTTGTGGTTTTTACACGTTGTTAACTAGGTGTGAACGTTCTAGACAAACATTCTAAATGGGGTATTGAGGTGGTCCACGTTCGGGAGGTGAACAGAACTTGTTTGTATGGGTACTCCCAAACGGGGAGCAAGCAAAACACACAAATACACATAGTTATATGGGAAAACATGGGGGTGTCAAACAGCAATTCACTGATAGTTAGTAGTCCTGCCACACCTTTCAATTATTAAAAGGGGATATTTATATAAAAAAAGGCCTACTCAAGCAAGCTTACACTCAGTGAGGATTTGAGGTAAGTATATCTATATTTATTTATATATATATATATATATATATATCAATAGGTGTCTTGCCCAAGGTCACTTACTGGTAAGGTGGTCAGGCCGGGATTCGAACCTAGGCTTCCAAACTCCAAATTAGATCTAAATACTTCAAAGTGAATGTAGTGAAGATTTCATTTCTCAGTACAGCTTGCTTGTCCTAGATAATGCAAGTCAGTTGTCTACTCACCAGAGTTTCCTGTTTAGTGAATGATCCCTTTAATATCTCTTGTGCATGGATAATGTGTGAGAATTGACCTGTCAACTTGAAAACAATGGTTTTGTGGGCAAGCATGAGGAGAAAGTCTGCTGACAATGAATTGACTAGCGTTTTAGTAATTCTACTAAGATTCCTTCAACAACTGCTGGAATGTGTATCCACAGGAAAAATAAAAACTTTCAATATGGAGTACTGAGGTGTATTATATGACAAAAATTTATAAAACTACCTGAAATTTCCACATGCCACGATTCAGGTTTGTACCGCACAAGACAAGAGGACCTACAATCAAACACTCTGATAAAAAAGGTCTCAGGAATGTGCATGTTATCATACTGGATTGATTCTAAAATAAAATGTTCCATTGTTTCATGTTATACTGTTTATTTGTAATACATTAATTAAAGAGTTAATGTGCTCTTTTCAGCTTTTAATGGCAAAGTTCTGCACTATTCCTCAATTCTATAATGTCTGGATTCAAATAATTTTCTCAACAACAGAAAATAACAACCTTCATATAATGCAATCTGTGTTTCATAAAATAAACAGTCTGGCTCTCTCAGAAGGTCATATATCGACTAATCAAAGGGCCTCTCTTGTGCAACCATCAGTGTTACGACATATGGACTGTGGAGTCTTCAAACATCTTTTCACACAATGTGCTGACAAAAATAAAATCTAACCCTCTTTTACAGAGAAGAACAAATAGAAAAAATGTGTGTTTTATTGATTTTTTTCTGGGAAATATTGGTTTAATAACTACAAAAATTTAACAAAATATGTAATGTATAGAGTGCCAAGTTGTTGCATTAAAACCATTTGGTAGAAGATGTTTGGAACAAAGAATGCAATTTCATATTTTTCTCAATCCTTGTTTACTTACAAAAAAGCATATATTGATAAAATGATTAAATACATTAAATATGCAATAAATACTATGATTATACGTGCCAATAGTATTTTCTTAATGATACATAATAATATTCGACTTCTGCTGTTTATTGCCACCAACACGGTCCAGGTTGTCCTAATGAGGCCATCATGTCCTGAAAGCACTTATTAGGAGAGGGTGCTGGCTGTCATCCATTAACCATATGCTTTCTTCTTCTTCCAGTCTCCTTTGTGTAGAGTCACATTACGCGTGGTGACTTTCCTCAATCTCGGTAACTCCATGTGGGTACACATGCATGTACTTCCATGACACACCCTGAACCAGGACAGCGTTCATTGCTTTCACTGCTCTGATGTCCAGAGCTACAGTAATGGAGATAGCAGTATACTGTGACCTGTGATTTGTACCCACTCCTTGTCCATTCCCTGCTTGTGGTTTCTTGGTTACAGATTTCCTAGCACCAATCCATTGACTCCTCTCCTTGGGCTTGATTCTGTGCTGCTGTCCTCTGCCTTTGGACTTCCTGACTAATCAGTTAGACTATTCAGTCTGTTTTACTTCCAGTGTCCAGTTGACCCTCTGTTATTGTTCCTACGTGATGGTCCTGGTGTCCAATCACCTGGCTGTTACAGCCTTCGATCACGGAAGAACAATTGACTTAAATTGCATCATGTTTCATTACAACTACTAAGAATATTGATTTGTACAGTAAGTTCTGTGGGTCATCGCTATGGAAGCCAAGGAATGTTCATGCTGTATAACATTATATTTGTGCTCAACCCTATAGTCTAATTCAATCTCTTTACATTTGTTGATTTAGGTTTTTTTGGTGTTTCTGACTGTAATAAATGTTTTTGTAGGGTGGGACCATATTGTTGTATATGTTGTATGTTATTGTTTTAAATACTTGTAAGTTTTCTATTCTTTATTTGGCAATTAGCTCTTTTTTATATCTGTTGGTATTTGTCCATCATATCAGTGGCAGGGGTGTGACGGGCCACCGCCACTAAGTACCATGCCCACTGCTTATTTGTGTGTTTTCCCATTGTATTGTGTGGTCCCTCTGTTTTTTTCATGTATCTGTATGTATTTCATGTATTTTGCCTGTTCACCGTTCGGGAGAGCTCATACGAATGGAATTCGTTCATCTCCCAAATGGGGACCACCCATTTAGAACGCTCATTAGAACATTCTGAAATCGCAAGAGAAATCATTAACATATGCTCTCCTAGGTGGCCCGCATGGTCTCAGGTCCCCATGTCGGGGATCACCCTATCTGCTCCTACCGGAGCTGTAATCACTACTCCCCTACCTGGGAGCTGCAAGGTTCGGGTCTGCCCAAGAAGCATCTCTCCGGTGCTACATTAGTGGAGGTAGCCCTGGAGAGAGGCGCGAACCCCAGAGGAATCCCTGGAACTGTGAGTCGACTGCACAGCCACAGGGGTCCCACTGGCCGCCTGGAAGTCCAGGCCGACAAATGGGAGAAGGAGCGCCCATTCAAACTGGGTTTGTGCCATTCTCCTGATTGGTTGGCACGAGTGAGCGCGGACGTGTTGCTCTGGGGCGCAGGTGACAAATCAGTGAAGTTGCACCCTTTCAAATGGGGTTTTGCACCCTTTCTCCTGATTGGGCAGGGAAACCCCTCTCCTCCCCGAGCACTGATTGGTGCAACCGAGTTTTGCGCCCTTTCTTCTGATTGGGAGGCGAAACCCCTCTCCTCCTTGAGTGATGATTGGTACAAATTGGTTTCACGCCTTTCAGTTGATTGGTTGTTGCTTGCTTTAGGTGCGAAGGTTAAATTCACTGGACTAGACCAAGCAACTCTAAGGTACTAATTTCGGGAATGTACAGAGCCTCGAGCCCCAGATTTTAGACAATGATATCTCAGGCTCTGTACATCCGATAGCGCTATTTGTAGGGATCATAGATGGGACCAGGGCTATACAGGGATATGTATGTTTTATGTGTGTACCCCATTTCCTTCCCAGGACAAGGAGCCCCTAAATGTTCCCCCATATATGTAATCTGTTTTACTGTTTTTAATAGGTTTTACTGTCTGCCACTGTGTCCTGTTGGCATCTCCCAGAGCGGGCGATGGTTATCTGTAACCCATCCCCCTTCTCCTGCCTGGGACAAAGGAAAGTGCACTGAATGAGGAAGACCCCCTGCAGTGGTCTGTGTTTAAAAGCTGTGTGTACCAATAAAGGTTTGTCCGTGTTTTTAACCTCCAGAGTTGTGTTTTGTCCAGTTACTGTGGGGAAAATGGATGCCTGCTTGTTGTAAGGGTTCCTGAATGGCTGAAGGAAGACTTTAGCGGAGGTAACCGGTTGGGTTACCCGGTCATGCGCTACAGGGAGAATTTGCTCCTATGCTGGCATTTGATTAACAGTTCTCCTTTCATCCATTGCCCCAGAGAGATTTCCCCAGAAAGGATGGTTTTGTAAACTGAGCTGAAATATTCACACTGATCCTTGCTTCCTCTCTGGATTGTTCTGCAGGGGAGGTATAATGAGTGGAGTGGATTGTAAAGGGGGTGTGGTAAATTTTAATGCTATTACCTCATCACTTGAAAGTACCAGACTGGTACTTCCTGCTTTGGACCAGCCCCACCCACTTCCAGACTGGTACTTCCTACTTTGGACTAGCCCCACCCACTTCCAGACTGGTTCTTCCTGCTTCAGACCTGTCCGTCCTCATGTAGTTGCAAATTTTGAAATCTTCCTTTGTTTCTATAGTGATTGTTTGGGTCTGTTCATCATGTAAATGAAATCGTTTATTTAGGACATGTGTTTACAGTTTGAAGACCCATCCTACATATTGTCATAGATTTGCATGACTGGAAAATAATATGATAGCCAGATGGAAGACACAATAGACTAAATTAGAAAGACTGGAATGCATTTCTTTAGACAGCAGAAAATATACAAAGCAGCAGACAGAAGCTCATCATGACTTTCATTGTGTGATTTAAAAAATAAAACTGATTACGAAGCTAAAATGCTTCTGTATACAGACAGGAGTCAAGATTTTAAAAGAGGGATCATAGCGAGTTCAGTCCGTGCTGACAACTCTGCTAGCAAAATGATTAAGAAATCTATACTTGGAAAATGTAATCCTGTTGCTCTCGCATAAAAGGAATCAAAACAAGTTTAGCCGTAAGGTCACCTAGGGCCCAGGGTTTAGACAGGGGCCCCCCAACCATGAATTTACTTGGCTGAATTAACCATCACGCAGTGAAGAATGAAGGGGGCCCAAACTGGAAACCTGCATAGGACCCCGTGGCGTCTAAATAAATAATAAAAAAACATATTGTCAGGATTACAAGTTGATCCAGCACGCAGAACTGTGTCATACCTAAGGCTAAGGATAACGTATAACCACACCTTAGAATGGCCTGTCTTAACGTCTCCAAGAATAGTCAAAATACTAGCCGAGGTCAGGGACACAGAATCAGACCCAAAGATAAGGGAAAGCCAAAAATCAAGGATACCAGATATCAGGTAAGTCAAAGTCAAATACCTGAAAGTCAAGATCAGGAACGCACTCTCGGATAACCATAGGCATGAAACCACAACAGGGCAATGAGCAAGAGGAGAATTGGGTTTAAATACCCCCCCCCCCCCCCCCCCCGAGGATGCGATTGGCTGTAACCGGCCTTTGACCCTAAAGGCAATTACCAGGTTTCCATGTGCTTGATTGCTGCTCAGCACAACTTTTCCTGTCAGGACAGTAAATGCAATTAACCACATTTTTATGTGCGGATGAATAAGTGACACATATACAATGATATGGTCAGTTATAAAATGTGTAGTTCATAAAAAAGACTAATAAATCTCCCCATCCACATTTCATTTTAATGTATGTGATAATGGCAGCTTCCCATCCCCCAAACAATCCGTACGGAGTCTGCAATAACAACTGGAGTGAGACTGCAAGAAATAAAGTACTTGGTCTAATGAAGTGTCGGGAGCTGCATTCTGAGTCTCACCCGGGGATAGGCATAGCCGGCCATTAATACAAATAGCTAAACTGCCAATCATCGGGCTGACATGGTCAAAAACTTTAGATGTTTGACAAAGCATTGTGATGGGGAAGACATGCGGTCTACACTGTGTTTTTAGTGCCACGTTGTTGGTTCCTTGTGACAAACGGCTGTCCTCTGGGATTTACATGGCATTCAGAATGTAGTCAAAGAGATACAACGAAAAAAAAGAGCTGGGCTGCGCCACAATATAAGAATAAATACATTTAAAAAAAGTCTTTGCTCAGATAAGTCCCTGTAAAGACAAAGTCAGGTATATAGAACTGGAGTCCAGTGAAAATCTCCAAAGTCAAGGAATGGTGGTTCTTGCACTTATTAAATATCCATATATATAGGAAACGGGAAAAAAAAGATGAGAAAAGGTATTGGTGCAGTACGTTCCTCAAAGTGCATATATACCGCTGTATGCCATACATACGAGAGCTGACTTAAGCTCTGTTGAATGTGAGTGTAACCTTATTACTTTACCTATATATCTGCACTTTGAGGAATATAATGCACCATTACCTTTTCTCACCTTTTATCGCCCTTTCCTATTTATATGGATATTTGACAAGTGCAAGAACCACCTTGACGTCGGAGATGTTCACTGGACTCCAGTTCTACATACCTAGACTTTATCCTTACAGGGATTTATCCGAGTTAAGATGTTTTATTTTTATTTAATCTTACATTGTGGTGCCGCCCAACTCTGTTTTTTTCGTTGTATCTCTTTGATTATCTTCAAGGGCCTTGAGGGAGTCCTTGTTTGGGTTTGCTGCCTCCTCTTTTTTGGATTTATTAGCGCTGACTCTCAGCTGTTTTTCTTTCCATTTAGTATGTAGTATCTACAGAGAATTTTGAGCATCCAGTGAGCATTAGTTCAGCCAGTGAAAACTCTGTATTAATCAGTGCAATCGTAACATAATATTCGATTGACAACCTGTGTTGTTCAGAAGGACATCTTGAATAAAATACAGATTAAGGAACAGCGCACACATAAAAATAAATTTCTAAATTTTATAAGGCTACATAAAATCACCTACCTTAGCAAACACATATGGGGATTCAGTTCCAACATATGGCCATATTGTATAAGACCACCACTACTTACTTTATTTATAAAATATTTTACCCGGAAGGATACACTGAGATTATTCTCATTTTCAAGTATGTTCTGGGACCACAAACACTGCATTGCTATATATACACACATATACACACACACACACACACACACACATATATATGTATATATATATATATATATATATATATATATATATATATATATATATATATATAACACATAACAGGTAATAAATATAGCCAGCCATGACAGGTCCATTCTCTATTGATGTATGTTGCCATAGATCTTTAGATTGAATGAAGATATAACTGTGTCCCTGAGGTTATTCCATAATTGAGGAGCTCTGTAAAAAAATGAGGATCAAGTCATTAAATTGTGCTAGTGTTAAATAAGCTAAAGTATATGAATATATATAATAATCTTTTGTAAGAGCCAGTGAAAATTCTGTATTACTCTGTGTGATCGTAATATCAATTGATATCTTTCTCTGTGTTGTGCAGAAGGACATCTTTACAACATGTTGACATGTTTGATAAATCTTGAAGTTACGGTTGCCTCCAGGCTGGCTGGAAGTTGGACCATAGAAAAGGATGCTCCTAGCGCTCACCAAAGGACCATCAGCACCGTAGACACCATAACTACTGCGTAGACACCATAAGTACTGCAGACTCCATGAACCACCGCTGCTGGGCTGGTATCTCGCCGTCTGCTCTGCGCCCTGGACCTATGACCAGGCTCTAGGTTCCAGTAGGTGAACCTCTTCCTTCTGCAGAGCGAAGCAGGATCAGGAACAAGAGCTCTTACAAGAGCTCAGTAGCAAAGGGAGCATGCAGAGCATAGCAATCCCCTAAGTTATTATAGCTGCTCCCTACAAACATGAGTCAAGGCTGCAAGTTAGAGGGACAAGTCATTCTGTTTATTGGCAACACAAGAACCTTCTTTTATGCAGGATCCCCTTAGATAGGACCACCCACAGGGCATTACAAAACAACCAATAACACACGTACATTACAGAAAACACTCCCAGCAATTACACACAAAATCTTCCCCTCTGCCTGTGATATAATTATGTTACACAAGGGTTTAACATAATTATCACAGACAGTAAAAATACAGTTTTTACAGCATATTTATAACTTCTAAAATATACATCACATTCACATAATTATATATTCACAATCAATCCATTCAGGGGAACAACATATCAAAAAATGGCATGAATCAGACCAGGGGTTCAAAAGTTAGTAAAGTATCTTTTGGGGCCTGGCTGGCAGCATGGTTATCTGGCCCAAACCGGTTTTACAGAGCCCTCTATCCTGGAGACAATGGGGAAAATAATCCAATTATATCCAGGGATAGAGGCAGACTCCATTAACCACATGGTTACAGTAAAACACTAAAATACAATAAAATACATAATATTACATTTGTCACATAAAATATATACATGTAACCCATCCCCAGATAGCTGGGATCTGAGCGCACACAAGTACCAAATAGCGCTCAGATCCTATGCACACAGTCCAATCGCCATGGAGTTAAAGTGTTCACAAAGTCTGTTCTCCATACGAATAGACTCCACGGGATGGCTATCTGGGGAAATGCTGTTCATATGGTTTAAAATACCGAATGAACAGGCATCTGGTTAAATGACCGACCGTAGAAGCAAGGAGGCTGACGGCTCAGCGGTGCTCGCGCAAATAAGTCTCCGTTTCCAGTTCCATAGTTTGGGCGCTGAACACCGCTGGCCGTTCGGGACTTTAAAACGGCCGCCGCCACGTGTTCGGCAAACGAACAAAGGCCACCCAGTATTCGTCAATTAAGCTGCGGTTAACTGCAGCTTCTGAGAGGTAAATTGCCGACACACTCCAACTCCTAGGTGGTCCAGTCATTCGTGCGTTAGGTCGGTAGATTGGATCTACCGACCGTGGGCAGAAAGGCACGAACAAGCCTTTTCTGCAGGCGAAAGGAATACTTTTAAACATGGGGCCATAGTCATGAGGAAGGAGGCTGGCAACCAGGCTTCTCCACAATCCAGGGAAGCAGGGTAATTTATCCTTTAAAGGGCCAGTTACAAATAGCAGTTTGTAACACTTGATTTTTACGAATCATACAAATGTCAGAGATGGTGTCTGCTTTATTCCCATGTCCTACACAATTCCAGATTCAGTGTGGACGGCCGTCTAGGGGAGGAAGTAGAATAAGAGGGTCAATGCATGAAATGCACTTTGTATGGTTTCTCTGTGTAATAAACAAATCAATCTGGAAGGGTTTGGTGGGTGGAAAAGGCTAAATGGTAAAACAAACTGAGACAAACTCACATATAGATGTAAACGTTACAAAATACACCCAATCACCCAATCAGAGTCCAACTAGTCAGAATCCAACCAATCAGAATACACCCAGAGTCCAACTAATCAGAAAACATATAATCAGAATCCCACCAATCAGAATACACACAATCAGAAAGCATCTAATCAGAATCCATCCAGTCAGATTACACCCAGAGTCCAACCAATCAGAAACGTCTAATTAGAATACAACTATCAGAATACATCTAATCAGAATCCGACCTATTTGAATACATCTAATCAGAATGCACCCAATCATAGTCAAACCAATCAGAACATCTAATCTGAATCCAACCAATCAGAATCCAACCAGATTCCAACCAATCGGAAAACATCTAATTAGAATACATGTTATCAGAATACAACCAATCAAAATAATCTAATAAGAATGCATCTAATTAGAATACAACCAATCAGAATACATCTAGTCAGATTACAACCAATCAGAAAACATCTAATCAGAAAACATCTAATCCAACTATCTCAGACTATCGCATGCTGGAGAGAGTATGGTCAAGTTGGTACTCTGTATCATGTATTTTGGTCTTGCCTTAAACTAAAACAGTATTGGAAAGATATTCACACTCTAAACTTATCACTGATCACATCCCCATTATAACACCAGAATTGTGTCTCCTGAAAGATCCCCAAATGATTTGGCAACAATTAATATAAGTATTTAAGACCTTCTCTTGGTTTCAGCCACTTGGGTATTTCCTCAATATTGGAAAACAGATACTATTCCTTCCACGACTGAGGTGTTGCATTATACTCTATAAACCAAGACATATGAATTAGTCTTTAGACCACCTTCCAATACAGTTAATGTTCTGAAATATGAATGGGAACTCTGAAAATGGGATGTCAAGAATCAATATAAATTGTAACGTATAATTTCACCTGACCAGATAACAAAGTTATTTATATGATCTTATTTTAAGCACCATGTTGCACGTAACATGTTTGGCATCTTTATATTTTTTTTAATAACTGACTATACTTTATTGAAAAAACATTCATTATTACATATTGTATCGGATAATATGTGTAAATTGTGTTCCTCAGTTAATTGTTTTTCTGTTTTTTATTAGTTTTTTTGTCTATTATGTATGATATATATATATATATATATATATATATATATATATTCATATCAGTATTCTTACTATTATGGAAACAAATTTATCTAAAAACATTTGAAAAGAATCCAACCAATCCAAGAATCCAATCAACTAGAATGCACCCAATCAGAAAACATCTAATCAGAATCCAACCAGTCAGGTTTCATCGAATAAGAATTCAACCAGATTACATCTAATCTGAATCCAACCTGGAAGAATACACCCAATCAGAGTACATCTAATCAAAATACATCAAATAAGATTACAACCAACCAATCAGAAAACATCGAACTACTAAACATCCAATCAATACATCTAATCAGAATATGACCTATTAGAATATATCTAATCAGAATACACCCAATAATAATCCAACCAATCAGAACATATCTAATTATAATACATCCAACCAGAATACACCCAATCAGAATGCAACCAATTAAAATACATCTAATCAGAATACACCCAATCAGAAACCAATTCATCAGAATATATCGAATCAGAATCCAACAAATGAAAGTACATCCAATCATAATTCAATCAATGAGAATACATCTAATCAAAATACATTGAATGAAAATCCAACCAATCAGAATACATCTACTCCAAATTCAACCAATCAGAATACACACAGAGTCCAACAATCAGAAAGCATATAATCCGAATATATCAAATCAGAATGCATCTAATCAGAATGCACCTAATCAGAATACACCCAATCAGAATCCAGTTAATCAGAATATATGAAATCCAAAATCCACCAGATTACAGTTAATCAGAATCCATCCAATCAGAATCCACCCAATTAGAATCAATGCAATCAGAATACATCTAATCAGAACACATCCAATAATAATGCATCTAATTATAATGCATCTTATCAGAATACACCCAATCAGAATATATCAAAACCAAATGTAAACACATCAGATTACATTTAATCAGAACTAATCCAATCAGAATCAACCCAATCAGAATATATCCAATCAGAATACATCCAATCAGAATTCAACCGATCAGTTAACACCCAATCAGAAAGCATCTAATCAGAATATATCCAATCAAAATATATGTAATCGGAATCCATCCAATCAGAATACATCTAATCAGAATTATTTTAATCAGAATCCTACCAATCAGAATGCATCAAATCAAAATCCAACCCAACAGAATATATTTAATCAGAACACTGCCAATCAGGATCCAACCAATCATAACCCATCAAATCAAAATCCAACCACTCAGAATATATATATATATATATATATATAATCTGAAACCACCCAATCAGAATGCAGGCAGGCAGAATCCAACCAATCAGAATACATCCAATCAGAATCCACCCAATCAGAATCCTGGCAAACAGAACCCATATAACAATAATATTGGCAGGTGTGAATAAACCAATGGCCATCCTCATTGGCACTAAATCAATCAATAAATCCATAAACAATCACTTTTACTTGGGATTTGTATTAATGTTCACTTTTCTAGAAACGTTAAGCTATAAAAATGTACTATGTATTTAGTAGCAGTTTATAAGCATTCAGGAAGCATGCAGTCCCTATATTCTGTTTAACATTTTGTGGTTTACAGCGTATTTGCATTTACGCCATTGCGGTGCTCGGATACGCCATTAGCTGACTCATGTCTCATACATTAAACATTATAAGGCTATTTCACGGTGTTTATTTCTCAGTGTTTATAACAGTGAGCAATGACTCCTAATGGATAGAAATGATTTTCATTTCATTGTCTTTTCATATTTCTTGTGTGAAGTCCAAATATATGACACAGTCCATCTCAGTGCTCCATGTGATGTCATTTCAAGCACTGCAGCTATTTATTAAACAATGCACATTCTTTCTCTGCTCTTACACGTTACCAGATGCCTGACTCATGCGGGCCCCTTTAATTCCTGTCTAATTCTCTCCTGGAATGACCTTTTCAAGAGTAAAATGTAGTCAGAATATATAACGAATCATCCCAATCTAAAGACATTCTTCGATCATGTAATAAAATAACTATTAGTGGGTTCACACTCATTGATAACATTTAATAGAATGTATAAAATCCAATAGCTTTATTAAATAATAAGTATAACATCCACATGTTTATGTAATTAGGTATCTATAAGTCAGCATTTTACGCAGAATAACCATGTTACCCATTTCTAAACTAGACCGAACATCCTGCATTAAAATAAATCTGTCAGTCGATGGCTTCTTTAACTCATTATATAAAATGCCCGGAGCAGATACTACACCTTCGGCCACCTCGAGTATTCCATGTGAGCATTCTATCCACTAATAGTATCATGTAAGGCTAATTGGCCGCACTCAGTAAATGTCACAATTCTCACCGTGCCAACCGGACTCCCTGATGTGGACTTGTCTTCTTGAGACCTGGCTGGGATTGAACCTGATTTTCTGCACCCCAGTCAGTGACATTAACTTGTTGCCACTTCTCTGGGTCCTGACTTCACACCTGTTTGTGGATTCTGATTGAGTGGCTATTTATCTGCCTTTATAAGCCCTGCCTTGTCAGATCGTTTTGTTCCACATCTTGGAAACTGCTTGTTCATCTGACTCCTGCTTTGACCTTCAGTTCTGCTCTCTGTATTTGCCTGATTGCTGCCTGCCCTAACCATTGGAAGGTACCCGACTGCTCTTTTGGAATCCCCTTGTCTGTTTCTGCGAACCTGGTTATTGTTCTTGCAAAGCCCCAGTGCACTGTTCCACAAGCTTGGAGATTTCTTCCTCATTCCACTTCGAACTCCCACGTCGAGGTAAGATCCTGACAGTAAATAAGAGATTATGATTGGTTGCAAGCAGCCTTTTTTTAAGAGCTGTCCTAGCACTGAACGTCTCTTTGCATTGAAAAAAAATCCCCACCACATAATTATTAATTTCATTGTTAAAAACCAAACAATTAAAATCACTGTTTAAACTCTCTGATGATGTGGAGTGTCCTCTTTGCCAAAAGGAAACTCTGGATAGCTATTTCCATATTATACCCCTCTAAAGTCAATATCTAGGCACTTTAAACTAGATTTTTTTTTTATCCACATTAAGCATTTGAGGAGTTTAACTAAGGAGAACGTGTTGGAGAGGATTTCAAACTAGTGTTGCCTCATCAATACAGAAAAATGTACTTATTCCATCATGACTGGCGCATCATCTTGATATGGGCTGGTGGAATACAAACGCACCCTATTATCTTACCCAATAAAACACCAATGTTATTAAATACCGTATTTTTCTGTGGATACGATGCCCTTATGTAGACGACGACCACCATTTTTTGAGCCCAAAATTAAGAAATCAATATTTTAAACTTCAAATAGAACAACTTTGATATTTTAGAGGTGACTTCTGAGGAGAGCACACTTCTGATTATCATGCCTCCCCTGTGCTACGGTACTCTGCCAAGTTAATGGCTCTATAGTGCATGCTGAGAGACTACAATTCCCACGATACAGCAGGTGGTGTCAGGGCATGCTGGGACATCACAGTAGTATACCCTCTGCTCCATGATCCCTCTTTTCTCCCCTATAAATATGAGTCAGAAAGCAGGACTTACCTGAAGTGGTGTATACCTTAATATGGCTGCTCCTATTATGGTGTGGCATGTCTCTGGAGCTCCGTTGGTGGTAAGTGCTGATGTCTGCTGCATCTCCCACGCATATAGAGACCTCTTCCTCCTTGCCTCAGCATTCAGAAGTGGATTGGCAGGAGGGAGTCCAGGTATGTGTGTGGGCCGTGGCATACTGAAACGCGGCAGGTGCCATCTGTCACATTCTGTTCCATGCTGCGGATCAGTCTAGTGATGGCTTCTGGTATCCAGTACTCTTGTTACAATTCTTGTTTAGTTTTTCTTGGTTTTTGGTTTTCTATTCTATGCCTGGTTTTCTTTATGCTGGGATTTCTGGGTTCATTCCTATAGGCCGTCCCTGGATTTCCCAGTCTCCAGGTTTCATTTAAAAGTTTGTTTTATGTTGCCACACCCGATTGTTTTCCAACATTCCTTCTGTTTCAGTGTCCTGCAGGCAGCTGCTCAGGGCTTCTGCCCTTTCTTGCAGGTAAGTGCTATATACGTGTTTCTTATGGTTCTTTTAGCGAACATTAGGCAGTGTAGGACCTGCCAGATATGGGGTACATTGGCGTTGTTGGCAGGCTTATGCAATGTATGATCATGTAATGTGACTAAATCCCCATGATTTTCATATATAGTGCTTAGTTATTTCTCCTCTTGTTTTGCCTTGTATCTCTTGTCTTGTTTTATTTTGTCTTGTATTCCCAGTCCTGTCCTGCCCTGTTCATGTTTCCCTCATGTCTTGTGTACATGGGTTCTGGGTTCTGCTTTCTGTCCTGCTCCAGTTCTGGGTTCTTCTAGTCTTGTCTTGCTTTCTTGTTAGGTGCCTGTTCTAGTCTTGCCTTGTTTCTGTACTGGATACATGTCTGCTGCAGAGCCTCCCTATTCAGCTCATGGGAGGTCTGCATATCATCAAGCTCCTAGCTCCTGGGATCCAGCAGAAACTGCATCAGGGCCCTGGTATGTGGCCGCACAAACGCTGGTGCTCAACACCAGGGGGCGTGTGGTTGCTCTGCACCAGGCCCTGATAGTCCACTTCCACGCTGAAGACTCCCATCTTCTCATCAGGCACTCAGGGGTCCTGGTTTCTGTACCGCCACCCCTGACACCATCTTGGCTTAGTCCCCACGCATAAGTGTTTTGTTTTTCAACCCGGCAGTGACATTCCATGTATAAGACAACCCCCAATTTTTAATTTTTATTTTTTTTTTAGAAAAAAACACAGTCTTTCTTATACATGGAAAGTTACGGTATATTAATTAGAACACCTTCCACCTAAGCCCGCCTCTTAGCTATGTCAAGGCCCTTATCCACGAAGCTGCGCTCGTTTCTTGGGGCTACAAATGGTGATTACTACTACATTTCCTGTATTTTGGTTAGATGAAAATGGCATTAATTTAATCAGATTTACGCAGAGGGATATTCAGATAACAGAGGCCTTTTAAGCATTTTAACCAGTTCTCAATAGCTGCATTTCGTAAGATTTCCTATAATTGGACCAAATAATGTCAATGTGGCATTGTTAATTTTTGGACACGTTTAGCTGATGTCTAGTGTTAGAGCAAGGCAATGAGGTTCCCAGGGGCGAGTAGTTAATCTGTGCCATATCCTGACAAATTTCAGGCTCTTTGCTTAGTACATCGGACTCCTTTATTTATCGGACATACCGAACATCAGAAGATCACCTGTAAACAAAATGTATCTATTTATATTAATTGCTATTTTATAGCTGAATAGCAACACATGAGCAATCTTTCTACTAAATAGTTTTATACATAATTATAAATATTGGAAAATTCTCTTTTTTTAAATTCTCAAATATAATGTAAAAACTGTAAAATATAAAGTGAACCCCAAATTGCCAGGAAAGTCATAAGATGAAGAAAAAAACAGAGCCTCTAGTGTCCCTAAAAAAACAAAACACACCTCTCACACTGTAAACTAGAGATTCAAAGTTGGTGTTAGGTGCCACTAGCAACAGACACTACAATCGAAATCTGAATTCCGATACAAACCAAAATGGCGTTAATCAGTTTATTTGGAATCTTCAAAATATTTGTTTAGGAATCCGGAAATTTGAAAGGGCACCAATTTGGACCAAAATGAGTGTCCAAGTCTAGTGAATTCCATCTAGCCCTTCGGCTATTGTTCAGAGTAGCCAAAACTATCCTGCTTCCAACTGAAACTAAAAAGTACAAACCCTAAAACGTGCTTCCAAATTCTCCCCTCAGTCCAATCCTTTTCTAATGTCGTAGAGGTGGAGAGATGGAGGACAATCGATGCCTGTCACCAGCATGCTGTGTGCTATGTGTGCTGAGGAACAGACGTCCTATATGCACAGAATTGACATTAGCCACCTGGAAGTCTTATTGCCTGTGGCTAAAGATGTCCTAACAACTCTGTCAAAGGTGAAGTTACATCTCAGTAAAGGAATTCAACTCAGTATCTGCTGCGTTTTTTTACAGCAAAATGCTGCATATGCAGACTGCAGGCACCATAACCACTTCACATCTCTGAAGTGG
This sequence comes from Pelobates fuscus, assembly GCF_036172605.1. Classification (NCBI taxonomy): domain Eukaryota; kingdom Metazoa; phylum Chordata; class Amphibia; order Anura; family Pelobatidae; genus Pelobates; species Pelobates fuscus. Next base: position 4,782,397 of record NC_086323.1, on the reverse strand, counting down.
TTATGATGCTTGGCAGAATCCTTTAATTATAAATTTATGGACAACATTATACAAACTGAAAATAAAGATGACTGGGATTGTTATTTTTATGTTGGTCTAAAATTCACAGCCATTCATTTTTCAAAAAATAACCCTGACAGTTTTCTGACCTGTCCCGAAAACAAAGCATTCTGGGGCACACCAGAGAGGATGCTGGGTAAGGGACAGGCACATGTGGGGATTTTCATGAGTGGCTTGCGTAGAACAGGATGTGGGTTGAGTATTTTATTTGTAATATAAACCTGTATTGTATGGGATGAAGTAATGTACGGATAAAACTGATATTCTGACGGCTACACATGGCTGAGATCTTTTACAGCATTTCACAAACATTTTTATACAATAAAATGAGGAAATGGTTAAATGCATGTCCTCTGCACCTTTTCCAGAAGACATGTTCTTATTTTTCTTCTTTAATGCCAACTCTCTGCTCTAGCATTAATAAGTCAGTAGCTTTGAAGCGTTTCCAAAGGCCAGAACCATTTTTCCAGAAGTTCTGCCAAATTCAGCAAACACTAATTTTATCTGCTAATTTCCACTGCACTGTTACTCTGTCTCTGGCTTCTAAATCACATTCACGTTGAAATGAGAAAGCACATGTCCTTCAGTTCTCTCTAGACAGATGTTCTCTCTCTTCGTTGTACTTACTAAGCTCACATCAGATCAGATCCAACAATGAGAGAGTTTAGTTTCATCGATTTGGAGGTCCTCTGACTCCACGTTCTGTCATGGCTAGACTCTACAACACACAGTCCTCATGGCTATAGTATCCTACAAATAACTGCTCCATAGGATGGCCAAACTGAATGTAATAAAGTATAGAACACAGTCTGCAAGAGATAACAGAGACAGGCTGAGGTCAAGGAGGACAGATAATAGGGAGGACCAGAGGTCAGGGATTCCAGAGGTCAGAGTAGTCAGAGATCAAAGCTGAGACAAAACCAATTCATACATCTCAAGTCAAAATGTAATCTTGGTAACAAAGACTACAACACGGCAAAGAGTGACCTTATATAGCCCTTATACGTCTCTGTCAATAATCACATGCACATGATCGACATAGTCTGGCACATGGCGTCACAGAATGATGCAGGTATCGGGGGTATATAAATGAATTGCCAATAAGAGCGGTCTGTGTATAACCACTGAAATGAAATACACGCGGCACAGTCTGCGTCAAAACTGAAACCAGAATTAGTCACAGCCTCAATACGAATGTTTTGATGTCAAGTGGGTGCCACAACCATGACAGATATGCTGCTTTAACTGCATTAACTGAAGTACTGGAGATTTCGCATGAAGCAAAATTAAAGTTTATTTTCTACTACAGGATTTGTCCATAAAACAGTGAGTTGTATTTTGGGCCAAAGCATAATTCTGCTCGGTGTTTAAATCTTTCTCTATGTTTGTACTAGATTGGCAAACCCAGTGTAAACCAGGACTCATGGTTGCTCTTCTCTATAGAAATCTTTAGTAAAACCCTCTTATTCGCAAGATACAATATTACAATAAACAACTTGCAATCAAGACTTTATACATAAATAGAACAAAAGGTGACAACATTTTCGACATCAAATTGCATTTAAATAGAAATAACACAATTACGAACGGGTCTCTAAATAAAGTACAAGGGCGTCCAGTTTCTAGCTCATAAAGTTGCGTGTAGGAGGTGTCTCAATCAAGAAAAAACTGAGTCTCTCTTTCAGTTCAGTTAGAGATGTGTAAGGAGAACGGAAGGTAGAACGGAAGGTAATAGGCAAAATAAAAAGAGTACGGAAAAATATGGTGCAGGATTTCTTGTGCCAATATATAAAAGAGAGAAGGAAATGCACTTACATTGTGTAGAGCTTACGTGAGCTCTTTTATGATGTGCTTTGGCAATACAATCCTCATCTGAGGATATCTGGTATGTTCCCCTAGTCCAATGCTAAGTTCTCCAAGGGATAATAAAACTAAATCTAGTGAAGTATATTGTGAGGTATAGGTAAAAAGAAAATAAAGAATTACACTCACATTGTATAGAGCATCCCACCGGCTCTCAAAAAACAGTGTTAGGCGGTATAATCTCCACCCAAGGATATACATTGCTTGCAGAGGCTCTAGTGGTGTGTTATATAGTGGTCAGTGTTATAGATAAAAGTATAAAAAATATATAAGAGAGGTACTCACAACTGTGGAGTAAACATAGGGTTTGCTCAGTCCATAGAGTGCAGGTAGAATGTTCCCCACCAAAAGGAATTGTATGCAGGCTCCAAGGAAACAGTCAGGATATTCCCAAAAGTAAAGTATAAAACAACTAATTTATTGGAGAGAATATTCTCTTAAAAAGTAAAAATGTAATAGTTAAAGCAATATAACAAGTATATGTTATGTTTCAAACATACTTATTTTGCATAAATGTTCTGCTCATTCCAATATTTTAAGAAATACACATTTATATCACTCAGTGCTATGTTAAGAGTTTATCAATTAATGTCTTTTAGAAAACATAGATTTCAGATTTTCAAAATTTCCTCTTTAATGCTATTTAATAAATACATGAAAAGCACAATAGATCATCTGCTGGCCAATTAACCCCTTAAGGACCAAACCTCTGGAATAAAAGGGAATCATGACATGTCACACATGTCATGTGTCCTTATGGGGTTAAAAAGGACCATCTACTATAACTTCATAGACTGAACACAGCATGCTATAAATCCATTTTACAATTTGGAGTAATTTTGTACCATATCTCCTTAGCATAAAATCAATTCTAAAATATATGTCAAACACTCTCATACTGTACACTCTTATTGGGCATCAACTAATCCCTCTTATAGTCGGAAAAACTAAGTCCTTCTGGAAGTTGGGTAGATATGGCTTTCTTACATTTAGCCAAAGTCTCTTTGATTCTGCCATAAAACAGTTTGCTATGTGTTCCATTGATAATTCTTTACAAGAGCAAGAATCCGTTTCTTTAGATTAGATAAAGGTTCTGAAATAAAAGTTTGAAGTTAATAGAACTTAATTAAGTGCTTTTCGTGTATAGATCACTGCTCAATACTCTGCCATTTATTGGCTAAATCACTTTATTTATGCAGCCCTAGTCACAGTCTCACTACATATTTCACGTAAAGAACCATCTAATGTTTAAACTTCCTTTATTGCAAATTCTGTCTAATTTAGATTTTTTTTAAATCTCTGTTAATAGCCTGCTAGATCTTGCAAAACCTTCTTTGTGTGATTACTGTTCAAGTAACAAAGTGGGAGGTAACTTCTAAAGTAAACACAATGTGCTGTAAAATCTAATTGAAAATAAACTACTTTTTCAAGGAGGGCTGGCAAGTCACAGCCAGGGGAGGCTGCATGCCTCCCAATAGCCCTCTCCCTGTAACATCTCCTCCCTGTGCAGGTCTGCCTCACTGTGGGTGAAGCCAGTGACCCACCCACCCACTTTACTCCTCTCCCCCGGCATCCATATTTTGGGACTGTGTGGGTGTGACTAGGGCTGCATAAACAGAAATAACGTGATTTCACTCTGAAATGGCAGAGAATTTAGCAATGAGATTGAAGGGGCATGATCTATACACCAAAACTACTTTATAAAAAAATTACAGTGCAAAACTGAAAACATTTGTATTTTTGCCAGGTTCATATCGTAGAAAAAAGCAAAAGTACTATTGAAATTACATTTCTTAAAACAATTAGAGAAACTGTTCGTATCAAAAATCGTTCGGTATCCATCATTCTGCCATTTACCTTATGTTTACAAACAGCTTTATCACAAACTCTCATAAGTTTTCTAATATAAACTTCTGAAAGAGAAAAACCGCTAAATGCCAAAAATCGGATCATTTGTGTATTGTATAATAAGGATTTTTCCATGTTTCCATAATGTGCTGTTTATTCAACTTTTTTTCAAATTTCTATTACCCGAACCCAAAGATACATCTCATCACACATTATCAGTTAAAGGAATAGATTACAAGGAGCCACTCTGCTTCACCCCTGATCTTAGAAAAACATCACTACAATACCATTAATATAAAATGCAAATGTTCTGGATAAAACTCTCGAAATTACTATTTTCTCAATAAAATAAAAAAATACATAGATAACACCTACCACTGACTTATAATGTTCTATGAACAGGCTAGCAAATCTTGATTGACTAACTATTGGTACATCTTTTTCCAAATTAATCTCTGCATACTTATGTTGTTTAGTGCTTTAATTCTATAATATGGTTGTATTGTTTGATTATATAATTATAGATGGATATTTCCCCCCCCCCCCATTTTATTTATTTTTTATTATTATTTTCCCTTTTATTTTGTTAATGCTTCTTGTAAAATATATGTAAAAATGTCTCAATAAAAAGAATACACATGGTTTTTGGTCGAATAAAAGGTGTCGCTGACCAAACAGGACTAAAAGATGGCTGCCCCCGTGGAATGAGGGTATTTCAAGGAAAAAAGGCGTTACAAAATAATCTACAAAGATGCACATTTAAAAAATATATTATTAGTCACACTTTTCTTTTCAACATTCTTCACAGAGTATTGTGGAGTTAAAGGATTTGACAGTAATATAAAAGGAATGTGAATTTCTCCAGCCCTCCCAAACTTATCTACAGATAAAAGCACAGACTAAACATCACCAACGAGCATGACAGTAGCAAATGATGCTGGCTTCAAAGCTACTATCCGTTATCATCGATTCTGCTAATAATATAAAGATAATGATGTTATGCTGTAATAAAGGGCGCACGAAAGATTACTGATAAATGGCGGATGTTTGATACAAAATATTAATGATACTTTGGCAATGGATTGCAAACAGTGCGTAATCATGGCAATAGATGGCAAACTGTATTATCATGGCAATGGATTGCAAACTGTGTATAATCATGGCAATGGATTGCAAACAGTGCGTAATCATGGCAATGGATGGCAAACTGTGTGTAATCATGGCAATGGATTGCAAACTGTGTGTAATCATGGCAATGGATTGCAAACAGTGCGTAATCATGGCAATGGATGGCAAACTGTGTATAATCATGGCAATGGATTGCAAACAGTGGGTAATCATGGCAATGGATGGCAAACTGTGTATAATCATGGCAATGGATGGCAAACCATGTATAATCATGGCAATGGATGGCAAACCGTGTATAATCATGGCAATGGATGGCAAACCGTGTATAATCATGGCAATGGATGGCAAACTGTGTGTAATCATGGCAATGGATGGCAAACCGTGTATAATCATGGCAATGGATTGCAAACAGTGCGTAATCATGGCAATGGATGGCAAACTGTGTGTAATCATGGCAATGGATGGCAAACCGTGTATAATCATGGCAATGGATGGCAAACTGTGTATAATCATGGCAATGGATTGCAAACAGTGCATAATCATGGCAATGGATGGCAAACTGTGTATAATCATGGCAATGGATTGCAAACAGTGCATAATCATGGCAATGGATGGCAAACAGTGTATAATCATGGCAATGGATGGCAAACTGTGTGTAATCATGGCAATGGATGGCAAACCGTGTATAATCATGGCAATGGATTGCAAACAGTGCATAATCATGGCAATGAATGGCAAACTGTGTGTAATCATGGCAATGGATGGCAAACCGTGTATAATCATGGCAATGGATTGCAAACAGTGCATAATCATGGCAATGGATGGCAAACCGTAATATCATGGCAATGGATGGCAAACGGTGTATAATCATGGCAATGGATGGCAAACCGTGTATAATCATGGCAATGGATGGCAAACCGTAATATCATGGTAATGGCAAACTGTATTATCATGGCAATTGATGGCACACCGTGTAGAATATATAACAATAATATAATTTGCAATATGAATGTTTTTCCTATTTATTATAAAGAGCTTCGCACTTTGACCCTTCCCTTGCAAAGAATTCCTGCTTTTTCTGCATAAACTATTAACCAGAATCTGACAGAACGCCGTCACTGAGTACCGTGCCCATTCGTTTGCCTACTTATTGTTTTCAGGTCATCATGCTGGGGATCTCCCTATCTGTGTGGTCCCCTTGTTCCACACATCATGTTTAGGCTTGATTGGAAGAGTGTGCTTGTCCCTTTCTAGATATAATGGAAATGAGGCTTGGTTGTTATTCTGTGGGTGGGTGTTAATGTTTCTTTTGGATATGATACTGGAACATAAGGATTTTCTTGAAAGCTAGTGATCATTAACATATCAAAGAAATTAGCTCATCAATTAAGATGTACAGGACATGTGGTTGAAGGCCATGTGCATTGGAGCTAGACACCCAGGCATCTCAAGTGTAGAATTTCACACCTTGCAAAGCCTTTGATTAATCAAAGGATCAATCCATGTTGTAAACTGTGGCGGACCGCCTGGCACCCCGACTGGGTGCCTCTGCCAATAGTTTCTTCCTAGCAACACTCAGTACTCCTAAGCACTCCACCAGACACCATAACCACCATAAACCGCACAGCCAGCATTACAGCTTGATTGGGGTATCACTGTCCTCCATCCACCCTGGACCCAAGACCAGGATCCAGCGGGTAGACCTCTTCTAGTCCAGAGAGTAAAGAGGGATGCTCTTACAAGAACAAGTTCTGTAATCCAAGGGAGTATACTGATTATAGAAATCTCCAGAGTGAATATAGCTGTCCCCTCCACACATGAGACGAGGCTCTATGTTGAGAGTGAAAAGGAACTCATTTAATGGCAGCCACAACTGGCCTTATATGCAGGTCCCCATCCAATGGGTTTCTGGTTACATATTCCAAGGGCATTCCCCACTGGACCTGAGATCATACTTGATTACATTGTCTCTCAGGTCCAGGACACTCCCACACAAAACCAGATAATCTCTCCCCTGTGCCTGGGAGATAATTGAATCAGGAACTATACTAAACGGTTATCTCCAGGCACAGAAAGCATACATGTGACGAAAGCCACTTCACCACTGTGTTTTGGATGGGACTACTTGCCAGCCTTTTACCCTGTGACTGTGGACCCTTTAATTTATTTTGGCTGAGAGACCCTAATTGTGCCTATTGGCACTTTAAACATTTGTTCTTCGAACTCCCGAATAGTCGAAGTGGCCGCCATTCGACATTCGAACACGTGGTGGCCATCTTGTTGGCATGACTTCCAATGCCCTGGAACTATTTTCGGCATGAAAACCTTGCGGTTCCCGGTCGGTCCTCCAGCGGCACTTAGCCGCGAATCTATGGAACTGTTTTGGGCATGAAATCCTGGGTTCGCCTGGGCAAAAATATGACTTTCATAAAATTTCGGAACCCCTGATTTGATCTGGGTGATTTTTGGATATGTTGGTCACCCAGGGATGTCAGGTGATGTATGTTTTGGTAGCCACACTGGCCTTTTATTAAAGTCCCCATGCAAGGAGTACTCCCACATGGACCTTGTGGGGAACTACAGTATAAAGTCACAGATCAATGACAACTGTGACAACTGTGTTTAAATGCATGACACTAAATGCGTACACACAATCCATGGGGCCCCGGTGCGAAACTGATCCATGGGTAACTCCCCCCCGAAAAACACACATGCAGACACATTCATATAGACACACATACATACACACAGAGACATATACACACAGATACATACATACATGGAGACACACACACACATACAAAGAGACAGGCACACATACAGACACACACACACACATATACGTACAGAGACACACACATACATACAGAGACACACATACACACAGACACACAAACACATGCACACATACATACAAACAAAAACACACATTGTGACGGTACAATCCTTTACTCCGTCAAGCATTCCCTTCTTCCCATAAAATAAAATAGCCAAGTAATCCACAGAGTAATAAATCGCTGGTATCGCCGAATAATCCAGACATGAGCCAAAGCTTAATGCTGGAACAGGACTGATTTACTGAGAAACAGGGGACACAATTTAAACAGTACATAACAGTACATAAGAGCAACGTATCAAACGCAATTATCTAGTGGCCAGAAAAGTAAAAATGTTCACAATTGTTAGAAACATACTTTATGCATAACATATCCATATAAGAATACGTTCGGTAGTTTTGGAATTATACCGTGTGGAAGTTTGACCAGCTCGCCACGAGGTTGTAGCTGATTCAGAGTTCCATGAAATCAGTGGTGCGAGTCGGTCTGTGTTCGGATGAAAAATTGCACGAAAACCCCCATAGATGTAATGTAGCTGCTTACATGAAAGTGCTCCCCTCGTTCGGTAGATTGAAACTCCCGAACGCCATTCGTGTACAGTTCATGGAAATGGGTCAGACAGGACTTCCATGGAGGACCAGGGATTGCTGGAGAGCCATGCCGAAAATAGTTTCAGGTGCACGGCGCCTAAGTCCCGCTGGCCGGGAGTTTAAGATGGCAGCCATCCATTGCTCTCGCCACATGTTCGTATGCCGAAATGGCGGCCACCTTAGAGCAGTCAATTAACTTGCGGTTTTCGTGCAGTTACTCAGAGTTCTAATTGCTACCCAGGGTGGTCTTCGTTCGGTAAACTGACTATTTTACCGAACAAGGGAATTTAACGAAAATAAAGTAACAAATTAACTAGTAATAAGGTAATAAATTCAACGAATACAGTAGCAGGGAGGGAGAGAACCGAATGCCCCCCATATTTCTTCCTGCTCCAGCAGACATGGCTGAACCTTTCCGGGTCCAGTAAGGCTGGCGGGACTTCCAGCCATTCATCTGAGAGTAAGTCTGTTTGGCGAGATAGCCCATCTGCGTTCCCATTTTGTTTGCCCGGCCGATAGTGTATGGTGAAGTCGTAGGGTTGAAGAGCAAGACACCACCGTAGCAAATGGGCATTGTCACCAGAGACCCGGTTGAGCCAAACTAGAGGGTTGTGGTCTGTGATGAGGGTGAAGGCATGGCCATACAGGTACGGGGTCAGTTTCTTGAGCGCCCATACTAGGGCCAGGCACTCTTTTTCAATGGCCGAATTGCTGACCTCCCTGGGCAGAAGTTTCCGGCTTAGGTAGGCCACCGGGTGCTCCCCTCCATCCTCTCCGATCTGGCTCAAAACTGCCCCCAGTCCAAACATTGAAGCGTCTGTATGGACGATAAAGCATTTGTTAGGATCTGGGGCAGCCAATACAGGAGCATTAACAAGAGCTTGTTTTAGGGCTTGGAAAGCCACCTCACACCCGGGGACCACAGAACTTGCCGGGGCAGTTTCAATTTTAGTCAAATCGGTCAGGTGTTTGGCAAGAGTACTATAGTCTGGTACAAAATGCCTGTAGTAGCCGGCTGTCCCTAGAAAGGCCATGACTTGGGTCTTGGTACGTGGAGTGGGCCAATTGGCAACAACCTCGATCTTAGCGGGCTCTGGTCATTGCTTACCACATCCAACCCGGTGACCCAAATATTGCACCTCCGCCATACCAAAGTGGCACTTGTCAGGCTTCAAGGTCAAACCGGCCCCCTAATCCTATCTAATACGGACCCTACATGCTCTAAGTGTGCCTCCCAGGTATCACTATAAATAACGATATCATCCAGGTAGGCACACGCATAGTCCTGGAGACCCTCTAACAGGCGGTCCACCATCCGTTGGAAGGTGGCGGGAGCGTTCTTCATCCCGAACGGCATAACCCGAAACTGGTACAGGCCGAACTGGGTGATGAAGGCTCACTTGGGGACCAGGTCCTCTGCCAAGTGAATCTGCCAATATCCCTTGCAGAGGTCTATCGTGGTCAAGTACTTCCCCTTTGATATGCGGTCGAGCAGCTTGTCCATCCGAGGCATTGGATATGCGTCAGTCACCGCTTTGTCGTTGAGCCGCCTGTAATTGACACAGAAGTGGGTCGTGCCGTCTCGCTTCGGTACCAAGACCACAGGTGAGGCCCAAGGACTGTCAGAGTGTTCTATCACTCCTAGCCGCAGCATCTCATCTATCTCCTTCCGCAATCCGTCCCAAATGGCCTTGGGGATGCGGTAAGGAGGTTGTCTCAAGGGGGCCTGCCCTAGGGTGTCTACCTTGTGGACTGCCAGATGAAAATACCCGGGTTCCTGTTTGGTTTCTAGCAGGCGGAGGGCTTGGGCCCATTCTTGGGGCCCCAGCTGTTCCCCCAGCTGGACCAAATCTATATCCCTCGTCTCTCCAGCCTCTCCTAACAGGTCTGACAAGGGTAAAGTCTCTGTGTCCTCTCCGGCGGGAGTACAAATGGCCGTCACTTCCTCAGCCCTTTCGTTATACACCTTGAGCATGTTGATGTGAAAGGTCCGTTTCACATCCTCATTCTCACAGCTTGCTACTGTATATGTGGTATCAAATACCTGCCCTATGACTTTGTACGGGCCCTGCCAGGCAGCCTGGAGCTTGTCCGTGTGGACTGGCCTTAATACCATGACCTTTTGCCCAATCTGAAAGCTCCGATCATACCATACTTTCTGGTGCTGCTTAGCCGTCTGGAGGTTCTTCCTTACCGTCTGGGCCAGTTCCTCCATGTGGTACCTCAACCTCAGCACATAGGGCATGATCGGAGTACCATCAATCTCGGTCTGGCCCTCCCAATGATCCTTAATAAGGTCTAGGGGCCCCCTCACTCGCCTTCCGTACAGTAGCTTGAAGGGTGAAAATCCTGTGGATTCCTGAGGCACCTCCTGGTATGCAAAGAGTTGGTGCAGCAGAAATTGCTCCCAGTCCCGGTAGGTCCCCATGAACTCCTTCAACATCTGCTTTAGCGTGCCGTTGAAGCATTCACAGAGACCATTGGTCTGGGGGTGGTACGGAGAGCTTGTCAGGGATTTAATCCCGCAGATCTTCCATAGTTGTTGGGTTAATTCCGCAGTGAACTGCGTACACTGGTCCGATAAAATCTCCTTGGGGATTCCTACTCGAGAGAAAATCATGATCAGGGCATCAGCATGACCAGTCTCAGCGTGGATATTGGGAAGGGCCACTGCCTCGGGGTAGCGTGTAGCGTAGTCCACTATGATATGTATATAGCGCTTACTGAAGCTGCTAAGCTGAGCAAGGGGTCCCACCAGGTTGACCGCTACCCTCGTGAAGGGCTCCTCGATGATGGGCATCGGGACCATTTTGGCCTTAGGGTTGTCTCCCTTCTTACCTACCCTCTGACAAACCTCACAGGTCTGGCAATAGCTATGGACATCATCAGATACCCCAGGCCAGAAAAAGTTACCCAGTTTAATGTCCGGCGTATTCCCAAGTGACCTGCTAGCGGGACATCATGTCCAATCCGCAACAACTCCCACCGGTATTTCCTCGGGACTACCAGCTGGCGTTTTTGCCGGGGTCTGGGTGCGTTAACCCGGGTTTCTGTGAGCCTATACAGCCTGCCATCTTTCCAGACTAACTGTTCTCCTCCCAGCCCCCCTTGGCCTACTCTTGCCTTCTCCCTGTATTTCCGTAGGGACGGGTCTCCCACTACTTCCCTCCCAAAATCCTCCGGGGTATCCCAGGGAAGGGTTTCTACCATCATGGGCGGGGAAAGTTGGCTTACCTGGGTCTCAGTAGGAGGTGGATGGCTCTCGGCAGCACGGCTCTGGGATCTGGTCACCGCTTGGGCCTCGTAAATGGATGTGGGTACAAATGCTGAGGTTAATGGTCCAATGTCATTCCCCAATATCACTTCTGCAGGTAGCTCCTTCATGACTCCCACCTGTACGTTGCCAGCTCCAGCGCCCCAGTCCAGATGGACCTGGGCTGTGGAAATCCAGTAAACAGCCCCCCCTGCCACTCGCACAGCAGTAGATTTCCCTGGTCGTTCCCCGTTATCAATAAGGTGCCCTCGGACAGTGTTACAGAAGCCTTAGTTTTATTGTGTGCCTTTAAGTACTATTTTTACTTTTGCAGACCTATTTGCAGCCGTTCGTATGGTTCAGCACGAATCCTTTGTGTGAACGTATAGGTGGCCGCCATTTCGGGACTTTGCACGTGTTCGCGGCCATCTTACGTGCGAACAGCGGTGTTTGCCAGCAATCGTCTGGAACTGAAAACGGAGACGCAATCAGGCGAACACCGCTAAGACCTCCAGGAGATCGTAACTTCGTGCTGGAGCTACCGAACGGCCCACCGTTCGGTAGGATGATTAACTTTCGCATGGGGAGTACAGCGACCCCCTGGATCACCATGGATGGCAACGGGTTCGTGGATGTAACGGATCGCCTGGCACCCCGACTGGGTACCTCCTTTAAAGGATGCTCCTAGCGTTTCCTGAGGCCTCAAAGCACTCTAGCCGACACCACAATCACAGAATCAGAGAAGCATATAAATCCTCTCAAGCATAGGAATGCTGTAGACCGTTGAATAGGGACCATACGAATAGGCTTACACTCCTAGCAGTCAACTGGAACAGCATGCAATAAATCCTTCCCCCAATAATGAGACAACACTTCACTTTGAGGGTAAAACAGGAACTCTGGACTGGATCATCCAGCCTGGCTTTTATTTCCATCTCACACATACAGGCCACACCCAGGGGGAGGCATAAAATAACCAATCCGAGATATGGTACAACCCACACATCCCCTCCCCTTAGCCTGAGAGATAATCCACTTATTATACAGTTTAAAACATAACTTTTACACAATATCTGTAACTTCAAAACCATACATCACATTCACATACAAATCACATATTCAGACTCAGCATACTTTAAACATAAACACTTCCAAAATTCAGGAAAATCCCTCCAGTGGATCAAAAGTTACACGGAAGTTCTTTTATGACCGACCGCAAGCACATTTTCTTGCCCAAAACAGTTCCATAGATTTGGGCTGTGCGGTCGGTCAATTCCTGGCATAAAAACGGCTAAGTCCCATTCGAAGTGTGCCTGTACTTCGACTTTAGTCGAAGTGTCGAAGTGGAGTTGATGTTAAGGGTCGGCGGTGTTCGAAGTTAAAATGGCCGCCGCCACGTGGTCCTTTGTCCGATACCGCCCACTTCGACGACTTCGACAACTTCGGTAACTTCGGTAACTTCGACAGCTTCGACAGCTTCGACTGCTTCGACTGCTTCGACTGTGTCTGAAGTGCCATATACAAAAGTACCAATCTGTCCCCAAAGTATTTAAAGGGCTAGGGACAGTATTATACAATCCACATGCCCACAAGTAGTTCTTAAAGGGTCAGTACATTATGGTAGCAGTCCATAAGCCCCAATTCAGTCCCTTAAAGGGCAATATCTCCCAGGGACCATAATCACTGGGCAGGAGGCTAGCAACCAGGCGTCTCCAGTTCTCAGTGGCGAGGTTGGTTCCGCCACAGTGGAGTTTTTACATACGAATGGAGACCGACCGCAAGGCCAAAACGTGTGGAACTATTTTCGGCTAGAAAGTCTGTGCGGTCGGTCAAAACTTTGAAAGCCCATAACTCCCGAACCGTTCATCCGAACTGGCTGGTTTTCGGATATGTTGCTCCCCTGAATGAGATCTATCCAGCGGTGCAGGACTTAAAGGGGTACCCCCTGGTTTTGGGGTACATCCAGAACTGGGCTGAAAATGTGCACCATTTAATTGGTTTTACTGTTTATCTGAGGGGAGGAGATGTGTGGGTTGCACCAAGTGTGTGATTGGTAATTTTATGCCTCCCCCTGGGAGTGTCCTGTTTGCATGTAACCTCAATAAAAAGCAGGCTGGGCATCCCAGTCCTCAGTTCTTGTTTGACCCTCAAATCGCAGCCTTGACTCGTTTTGTGGGCAAAAGGGTATCCTAGCTGTGCTATAGCTAGTGGGATTATTCTACATTTACAGGACTTGTATGGAATATTGTGGAAAGCAGCTTCTCCCCTCTCCAGCAATAGGAATCCAGACTACTAAGCGGTCCAGCTCTCAACAAGACTAAGGGTAACCGTAACAGGCAGTCTTCCCGTTCACCATTACCAAATGACAATGGTGTTTCCGGTTGTCCGTGATGGAAGACTGGACTAAGTGGGCTTCGTTCAACATGCCCAGGGGTTCCTCCCGGCTTAATTCCTTTGCGTCCCGGGCAGATGGCACAGGGTAATCCACGCAGTGAGCTGCGGCCATGGAGTTGGAGAACCCGGGTCGAGACCAGTTGGACCTGGGTGCCTCCAGTGGGCAGTTGTTCCGAAGGTGTCCTAGTTGCTTGCAGCGGAAACAGTGGGGCTCATTGCTAGCTGGGTGTCGTTGGATGGGACCGGATGGTCTGCTGGGGGGTTGATACCTAGTCGCTGCCGGTGGTGGTGGTGGTGGTGCTTCTGTCTGAATGGGTTGGCTCCGAGATGCCACACGGGTTGCCTGGCGGTTGTCTGTGAACTCGTCTGCAAGTTTGGCGGCCTCGGTTAGGGAGAGGGGTCTGCGGTCCCTTACCCATTCTTTGACATCCGCCTGGATGTGGTCGTAGAATTGTTCTAATAGCATGAGCTGCAGGATGTCATCCACAGTAGTTGCCTGGCAGCTGGTGATCCAGTTTGACTCAGATAGTTGTAGGTGACAGGCCCACTCCGCATACGAGTCCTTGTCTGTTTTGTGGGAATCCCTGAATTTCTTGCAGTATGCTTCTGGGGTTATTGCATACCGGGCTAGTAGCGCCTGCTTGACCCGGGTTAACTGTGAATCTCCTGCTCCAGTACAGCCATGAAGGCATCCGCTGCCATGCCTGACAGTTTTCCAGATAATACAGAGACCCACTCCTTTGTAGGTACTTTATGTAGGGCACACTGATGTTCAAAGTCTGCCAGATAGCTGTCAATCTCACAGTCATTCTCGTTGAAGCTTTTAAAAGCACTAAAGGGAATCTTTCGCGAGTTCACAGTGGTGATCCCTCCAATCTTTGGACTTGCCGTCGTTCGCTGGGTTTCAGCCAGCTTCAGCTTTAGTGCCTGCACTGTTAAAGTGTTAATCACCTGTATAATAATTTCGGCAGATGGGTTCAGTCCAAACCATGCAAGCCGCTCTCTGATCTCCCTGTTTGGATTCCTGAATGGTCGGTACTGCTGCTGCCAAGCTCTCCCGGTCTAGCTCCATGAGTTCAGCAATTATGACCCGCTTGGCCTTGTTGCTGGCAATACCTCCACGCACCTCCAATAGTTCATTCAGTGTGCTGCGTTTAAGCTGTGTGTACCAGCCCTCCATGCACACACTAGTGCCTTCCTTGAATCCTTTGTGCAGGGAAAAAAGGAGAATACCACCTCTGCCAACCAGTTGTGATGGTACAATCCTTTACTCCGTCAAGCATTTCCTTCTTCCCATAAAATAAAATAGCCAAGTAATCCACAGAGTAATAAATGTCACGGTGGCGGTCCGGTGTCCGGAACCCAGACACAGTGTCCAGGCGGCGGAACAGGACCGGGACCAGTTATGCCTGATGTTCAGAGTAGGAGTCACAGTGTGGAGGTGGATTAGCAGGGTCTGGTGCAGGGTAACCGCACACCCCCTGGTGTTGAGCACCAGCATTTGTGCAGCCACATACCAAGACCCTGAATCAGCTTCAGCGGATACCAGGAACTAGGAGCTTGGAAATTAAGCAGACCTCCCAGGAGCTTAATAGGGAGGACCAGCAGCAAGATTGTATCCAGTACTAGAAACAAGGCAAGACTAGAGATAGACACCAAACATGAAAACAAGACAGAACTAATAGAACCCAGAACCAGAGAAGGATAGTAAGCTAACCCCAGAACATATACACAAGACATGAGGAAAACATGAACATAACATGGGCATGACTAGACAGGACTGTACATGGACTGGGTATACAAACTAAAACAAGACAAGATAGTACTACATATGAAAATCATGGGGATTTAGTCACACTATATGATCATACATTGCATAAGCCTGCCAACAACACCAATGTACCCCATATCTAGCAGGTCCTACACTGCCTAATATATGCTAAAACAACCAAAAGACATATATAGCACTTACCTGCAAGAAAGGGCAGAAGCCTTGAGCAGCTGTCTGCAGGAAGACTGAAACAGAGTGAATGATGGAAAACAAACGGGTGTGGCAACATAAAACAAACATTTAAATGAAACCTGGAGACTGGGAATCCCAGGGATGGATTACAGGAATGAACCCAGAAATCCCAGCATAAAAAAAACAGACGTAGAATAGAAAACCAAAAACCAAGAAAAACTAAACAAGAGTTGTAACAAGAGTACTGGATACTAGAAGCCAAGGCCAGACATCTCCACAGAACAGAGCAGGACGTGACATAACGCCCCTCTTAAGGAGCGAACTCCGGACGCTCCAAACAGCTCCCAGGCAGAGACCAGGAATGGTGAGCGGATCCTGCAACGAAGTCCTCTTGACTTCCACGGAGGCAAGGATCCCCCACCGGAAAGGCCTCCTGCATAGGAACCACCAGCAACGAAAGAAGGTCCACTCAAAAACAGAAGCATTACCAGGAAACAGAATCAGAGCAGGTTGTGACCTAACGCCCCTCTGAAGGAGCGAACTCCAGATGCCCCAAACAGCTCCCAGGCAGAGACCAGGAATGGAGAGTGGATCCTGCAATGAAGTCCTTTTGACTTCCACAAAGGCAAGGATCCCCCGCCGGATGAAAGGCCTCCTGCATAGGAACCACCAGAAAAGGAGCACTACTACGAAACAGGAACCAAGCATCACAAGAGAACACCTGAAGCGACCACCGTACAGCTTAGGAGATCGACCTCCTCCACGACAAAAATAAGGAAGCCATCTCCAGCAGACTGGTCCAGATACAGGAACTCTTGCATGCCGAAACAGGAACTAGAACAAGAAGCAGAACAAGATGACACCTGCAGAGACCACCAAACTGCTTAGCAGATCGACCCCCTCCAAGACAGAAATCAGACAGACTGAACAGGAATGAGGAAGTCATCTCCAGCAGACTGGTCCAGATACAGGTACTCTTGTATGCTGCATAACTTAGGCAGGACAGGATACAGACAGAACAGATCAGGAAAGCTGCAGGGTCCACTCCACGAACTCCAAGGGCCTATGGCCATACTGTCAGGGTGGCGGTACGGTGTCCAGAACCCAGACACAGTGTCCAGGCGGCGGAGCAGGACCGGGACGCCCCCTGGTGTTGAGCTTCAGCGGATACCAGGAACTAGGAAATTAAGCAGACCTCCCAGGAGCTTAATAGGGAGGCTCTGCAGCAAGATTGTATCCAGTACTAGAAACAAGGCAAGACTAGAGATAGACACCAAACATGAAAACAAGACAACTAATAGAACCCAGAACCAGAGAAGGATAGTAAGCTAACCCCAGAACATATACACAAGACATGAGGAAAACATGAACATAACATGGGCATGGCTAGACAGGACTGTACATGGACTGGTTATACAAACTAAAACAAGACAAGATAACATAGGCAAAACAAGAGGAGAAATAATAAATAATAAGAGGAGAAATAAGTACTACATTTGAAAATCATGGGGATTTAGTCACACTATATGATCATACATTGCATAAGCCTGCCAACAACGCCGATGTACCCAATATCTGGCAGGTCCTACACTGCCTAATATATGCTAAAACAACCAAAATACATATATAGCACTTACCTGCAAGAAAGGGCAGAAGCCTTGTGGAGCTGCCTGCAGGAACACTGAAACAGAGTGAATGATGGAAAACAAATGGGTGTGGCAACATAAAACAAACATTTAAATGAAACCTGGAGACTGGGAATCCCAGGGATGGATTACAGGAATGAACCCAGAAATCCCAGCATAAAGAAAACCAGACATAGAATAGAAAACCAAAAACCAAGAAAAACTAAACAAGAATTGTAACAAGAGTACTGGATACTAGAAGCCAAGGCCAGACATCTCCACAGAAAAGAGCAGGACCTGACAATAAATCGCTGGTATCGCCGAATAATCCACACATGAGCCAAAGCTTAATGCTGGAACAAGACTGATTTACTGAGAAACAGGGCACACAATTTATACAGTACATAATTCCTCCTCTGGGCCAGGCTAGATAATTGGGTTTGAGCAACTTATCAAACTCAATTATCTAGTGGCCAGAAAAGTTAAAATTTTCACAATTATTAGAAACATACTTTATGGGTAACAAATCCATATGGGTAGCTGAGGGTGATGTGAGCAACATATCCAAATTTCGTAAGAATCCGTTCGGTAGTTTTGGAGTTATACCGTGTGGAAGTTTGACCGGCTCGCCACGAGGTTGTAGCCGATTCAGAGTTCCATGAAATCAGTGGTGCGAGCCGGTCTCCGTTCAGATGAAAATTCCACGAAAACCCCCATAGATGTAATGTAGCTGGTTACATGAGATTGCTCCCCTCGTTTGGTAGATTGAAATTCCCAAACGCCATTCGTGTACAGTTCGTGGAAATGGGTCAGACGAGACTTCCATGAGGGACCGGGGATTGCTGGAGAGCCATGGCGAAAATAGTTTCAGGCGCTCGGCGCCTAAGTCCCATTGGCCAGCCGTTCGAGAGATTAAGATGGCCGCCATCCATTGTTCTCGCCACATGTTCATATGCCGAAATGGCGGCCACCTCAAAGCAGTCAATTAACGTGCGTTTTTTGTGCAGTTACTCAGAGTTCTAAGTTCTAATTGCTACCCAGGGTGTTCTTTGTTCGGTAAACTGGCTATTTTACTGAACAAGGGAATTTAACGAAAATAAAGTAACCAATTAACTAGTAATAAAGGTAATAAATCCAACAAATACAGTAGCAGGGAGGGAGAGAACCGAATGAGTGGAGGGTTATTCTTCACACACATATACAATATGTTTAAGTCACCCTACTGTTTCCTACCTTTTAGGTGCAGGAGGGTGACTTTCCCTGGGGTCCAGTGGTGGCTCAGGCTGGTGGGCGTTCCCACTCTGACTCCTTCTCCTTCCTCCCGCGCGAGCTCCCTCTGATAGCTGGGAGGAGTGACAGGTAGTCACTTCCTCCCAGCTGTGATATCATCACAGGGGACCTGGTCGCGCTGTTAAAGCACTGCAGTGCTGACCCCCTGGAAATTAATCTCCATCGGGTGGCCCTAACAGCATGGGCCACCCGATGGACATCTTGAGTGTGTGGCGGGCCGTGGCCCCAACACATTGCAGTGGGCACCCAGTCGCGGTCGCAGCTGTGACCCCTACGACTGCGGTATATACGCCCCTGCTCCCATATACAAACATACATTCCCTCCCCCCAACACATGAGATGAGACTCTATGTTGAGGGTAGGCAGGAACTGATTTATTGGTAGCCACACTGGCCTTTTATGCAAGTCCCCATGCAAGGAGTACTCCTACATGGACTTTGTGGGGAACTACAGTATAAAGTCACAGACCAATGACAACAGTGTTTAAATGCATGACACTCCCATACAGTGGCGTACACACAATGGGCAACCCCTTCCTGCTCCCCCCCGACAAACACACATACAGGCACATACATATAGACACCTTACATACACACAGAGACATATACATACAGGCACATACATACATAGATACACACACACACACACACACACATACATACAGACACACATACATACACACATACATACAAAGATACACACAGATATACACATACGGACAGACACACAGACACATACACACATACATACACATACACACACACACACACACACACACACACACACACACACACGGTATATACGCCACTGCTCCCATATACAAACATACAATCCCTCCCCTTAGCCTGGGAGATAATTGAGTCAGATACTGTATTAACTCAATTATCTCCAGGCAGAAGAAAAACATGTTTTTATTAGGCATGTGCATGGGGAAAATTTTCGGTTCAGTTTTCGGCATTGCGAAATTCCGGACTTCGGCTATTCGGGACACTGGCAATTCGGCACTTCGGAACTTTAGCACTTCAGCACTTTGGAACTTCGGCACTTCGGAACTTCGGCACTTCGGAACTTCGGCACTTCCACACCTCGGAACTTCGGAATTTCGGGACTTTGGCACTTTGGGACTTCTCTTGCAGCTGCTTAGCAGATAACTCCCTAATTCCCACGGTATTAAGGAGTTATCTACCAAAAGTTATCTTCCCAAATTACTTAGTATTAGTAAATTTTGCCCCTACTCGCTATACTGCAAGTAGGGGCATTTCTATTAAACAGTGAGCAGCCTGTGGACCTATTGCCCCCCCGGCTCCCACCCCTGAGCGGCGGGTGGGGGCCCTAAAGTAAAATTATGGGGGGACCTATTGTCCTCCCCCCCCTTCCCCCACCCCTGAGCAGCGGGTGGGGGCCCTAAATTAAAATGATGGGGGGGACCTACTGTTCTCCCCCCTTGCCCCCACCTTTGAGCAGTGGGTGGGGGCCCTAAAGTGAAATGATGGGGGGGACCTATTGTCCTCCCCCACGGCCCCCACCCCTGAGCGGTGGTTGGGGGCCCTAAATACTAATAAGGGGGGAACCTAATGTCCTCCCACCTGGCCCCCACCCCTGAGCGGTGGGTGGGGGCCATAAATACTAATAAGGGGGGACCTAATGTCCTCCCCCTGGCCCCCACCCCTGAGCGGTCGGCTGGGGGCCCTAAAGTAAAATGATGGGGGGGACCTAATATCCTCCCCCCTGGCCCCCACCCCTGAGCGGTGGGTGGGGGCCCTAAATACTAATAAGGGGGGGACCTAATGTCCTTTCCCCTTGCCCCCACCTCTGAGCGGTGGGTGAGTGCCCTAAATTAGAATAAGGGAATAAGGGGTGGTGCACCTGATTGGTGGATTAAGTAACCAATCAGAGAGTTATGAGTCAAATTACACAGCGTGGAAAAATTCCAAAGAACTTTCCCACGCTGTGTAAAATGACACAGAGCACTCTGATTGGTGGATTTCAAGCCAAACAATCAGAGTGCTGTGACAGGTAAATGTATAGACTTACCTGTCAGTCTCTTCATTTACCTGTCAGAGCACTCTGATTGGATGGCTTAAACCCACCAATCAGAGTGCTCTGAGCCTAATTGCAGGGTGGGGCAAGGCTTTATAAGCCTTGCCCCGCCCTGCAGAGCTCAGTCTGCGTGGAGCCTTTTTTAAGTGCGTCGGTTATTATGGATTTTTTATTTGCCCTTTTTGGGGGCTGAAAAAAGCAGATTTTAGAAGAAAGAAAACATCAAATGGTAAGTTGTTTTTTTTTTACAGGTACTTAGTTAAGGTCCCCCTTCATTATTTTTAGGATGAGGGGGGTTAGTAGGGGTTAATTTTTTTGTGGGGGTGTTGACTAGGGGTTTGTGGACCTGGGGGGGTAACATTTTTATTTAGGGACCCCACCCGCTGCTCAGGGGTGGGGGCCGAGGGGGAGAACATTAGGTCCCCCCTATATTAGTATTTAGGGCACCCACCTGCCGCTCAGGGGTGGGAGCCAGGGGGGAGGACATTAGGTCCCCCCCTTATTAGTATTTATGTCCTCCACTCACCACCCAGGGGTGGGGGCCAGGGGGAGGACATTAGGCCCCCCCCTTATTATTGTTTAGGGCCCCCACCCACTGCTCGGGGTGGGGGCCAGGGGGGAGAACATAGGCTGCTCACTGTTTAATAGACATGCCCCTACTCGCGGTATAGCGAGTAGGGGCGTAATTTACTAATACTAAGTAATGTTTACTTAGTATTAGTCAATTTGGCTGAAAGACCAATTTAGGTCTTTCAGTCTTTTAGTAGATAGCTCCCTAATACCGTGGGAATTAGGGAGTTATCTACTTATTAATTCCTGTCATTACATTGACTGGCTAAGTAACTTACATTTTATATAAATGTACGTTACTTGATTGTAAGTGTTGCAAATGCTTACAGCTAAATCTTGGCTATGTTTGTATACTTTTTATTTAAAATTGTATACAGTGTAACATTCTTCATTCTTCCACTGGGTAAGTATATTAGTTCTTATGCAATACTGTGCTTCGAAACTTCGGCACCTCGACACTTCGGATCTTCGGCAACTTCGGAACTTCGGCACTTCAGCACTTCAGAAATTCGGCACTTTGACACTTCGGAAATTCGGTAATTTCTGAACTTCGGGACTTCGACAATTCGCCAATTCCTCTATTCCTCTATTGCCCAGAATTCGTCAGAATTCACATTCGGACTGAAACGAATTGCATATGTCTAATTTTTATAAAACCCCACAAGTACCCCTAAAACTCATGGAAACCCTATAGAAGTTAGATCCCCTGATAGCGCCGATCTGGGTGAACAACATGCCAAAAAATCGCCCAGATCGGTTTAGGGGTTCGGGATTTCCATGGAGGTCTTATTTTAACCGACCGCACACAAAATTACTGTCCGAAAAGAGTTCCAGGAAATCAGGCTGTGTGGTCGGTCAACTTTGGGGATTCGAAGTAGAATATAAAATACCGAAAATATAGCTTTGGGAGTAGGCTCAGTTTATGTCTCTCATTCGGGAGTTTATTCCCACCAAACGCCGTTCGATTCCCATTTGAATAGCCAAACATCAGTGGAAGGTATGTGTTTAGCGTTGTTTGTGCCGTCGGGTCTGAGTTCCATGAACTCGACGTCCAAACACTGCTGCCTGCATTCATGCAAACAAGATTGCCGCCACCTCGTGGTCGTTCATGCGAAAAGCGGCCACCCAGACAAACAATTTGAACACTGCGGTTAGAATCATTACCAAGTGTTAATAGGGTTTAACAAGCTCCTGGGTGGTCTTGTGCGGCTGTTCTGTTCCCGAACCATATATAATCCCAATTGCACGAACAGAGCCTTTTTAAAGTATATTAGCCAAGGTCTATTGCAGGGGCCATAGTCCTGACACAGGAGGTTGGTAAGCAGATGTCATATAATTACCATGATTCCGCTCCCCCGAAGTTACTTCCGCGTTCGGAAGTAAGCTCCTCCCATTCTGATAACACTTCACTCACCTGCTTTATAAGGAAGCCGGGCCAAACTCACATTGCTGAGTTATTTTGAACCTACCTCTGTCTCCTCGCTGAGTCTTTCTGAATCGCTACTGCAACCACGAACTTTCGTTCTTCATTGTTGCTGTAAACTACAAGGATTCCTGTAGCTACTTACAAAGCAAACAACCAATTGTAGATCTTTACCATCCTTGCTACACGTGCAGGACTCCCTGGGAAAAACCATAAGTATAAATTCTACTTACTACTTACTACAAACTGCAATTAAGGAGATTTCACCTATCAAGTATAAATATTACTACAAACTGCAATTAAGGAGATTTCACCTATCAAGTATAAATATTACTACAAACTGCAATTAAGGAGATTTCACCTATCAAGTATAAATATTATTTCAACCTGCAAATAAGGATATTTCACTAATCGAGTATAAGGATTACTTTAACCTGCAATTAAGGAGATTTCACTAAACAATGATATACATATTGTTATAACCAGCATATAAGTTTAACCATTGCTGCTATTTACTAATCAAGTATATATATTACTACAAACATCGTGCAAGGAAAATCAATTCCAACTGCCATTCATTTTTCTCTGAAGATTAATTGATACTAGAAACCGATTAACCCCTTAAGGACCTGACTTTTTTTGCGATGTTGTACATTTGCGACCAGGCATCTTTTTGACACTTTTGTGGTGTTTGTGTTTAGCTGTAATTTTCCGCTCTCTCATTTACTGTTCCCATACAAATTATATTTTTTTTTTCAGGACAAAAGGGGCTTTCTTTACATACCATTATTTATATAATCTCATGTAATTTAATTTTAAAAAAATGAAAAAATATGATGAAAATTTTTTTTTTTGAATTTTATGTGAAAAATCTTTTACTCATCTACAAAAGCGAATGAAAAAAACTGCTAAATAGATTCAAAATGTTGTCCTGAGTTCAAAAATACCCAGTGTTTACATGCTTTTTGCTATTTTTTTGCATGTTATAGGGCTATAAGTACAAGTAGGATATTGCGGTTTCAAAACATACATTTTTAAAATGTATCAATAGTGACATTGTAACACTATTATCTGTCATAAATTGCTAAATAACGCCCCACATGTACATATTTTTTTAAAAGTAGACAACCCAGGGTATTCAATATGGGGTATGTCCAGACTATTTTAGTAGCCACTTAGTCGCAAACACTGGCCAAAGTTAGCGTTCACATTTGTTTGTGTGTGAAAAAAGTAAAAAACTAAATTGAACGCTAATTTTGGCCAGTGTTTGTGACTAAGTGGTTACTAAAAAAGACTGGACATAACCCAAGGTATTGCAAATGGGGTGTCTTCTTTTGCAAATGGTATGCCATCATGGGGGTAATTCTCATTCCTGGGCTACCATACGCTCTCAAAGGCAACGTAACCAACCTGGCCATTTTCAATGTAATAATATTTGACCCATATATTTGACCCTGTAACTTTCAAAAACGCTATAAAACCTGTACATGAGGGGTCCTGTTCTACTCAGGAGACTTTGCTGAACACAAATATTAGTGTTTCAAAACTGGTTAATGTATCACAACAATTATATCATCAGTAAAAGTGCTGTTTGTGTGTGAAAAATGCAAAAAAAGTCACTTTCACTGACAATATCATCGCTGTGATATGTTTTACTGTTTTGAATCACTAATATTTGTGTTCAGCGAAGTCTCCCGAGTAAAACAGTACCCCCCATGTACAGGTTTTAGGGTGTCGTACAACGTTACAGGGTAAAATACAGTGATAGCAAATTAAATTCTCTGGACTTTCGGCCTGGGTTGGCAGGCAGGTCCCTTAAAATTGCAATCAATAAAATAACTTAATTATGTAAAAATATTACATAAATACGCACGTAGAATTTAAATATATATGCATATTTATATATTTGAAGTCTATGTGTATATTTATATAATTATTTATGTAATTTTGTATATGGACATATGAATAGTTTGCATTCTTTTTATTTATTTATATATACATAGATATATATACAATTTCATTCTAAGTGTATTTTGATATAAATATATATATATTAATATCAAAATACAGTTAGAATAAAATTTCGTATAGATATATATATTTTTTTTAATTTTTATTATTATTTTTAATTTTTTTAATTTAATTTAAATTATTTATTATTCGCATTTTATAATAATATATATATACAATATATATAGTTATTATATCTTATATATATATACGTGTGTAAATTAATTATAAGTGTATTTTTATATTAATATATGTACATATTAATATAAAAATACACTTAGCATGACATTATATATATGATATATAGACATATATTATATAGGTATAATATATGTCTATATATCATATATATACACATATATAATAATATATTTTTTTTTATTAACTTTCACTTTAAATTTTTTTATGATTTTACAGTTGCAGGGAGACTGCCTGTCAGCACAGACAGTCCCCCTGCAGGCAGAGACTAGGACACCTATTGTGACCATGTGGTCGCCCTGTTGAGCGATCACATGGCCCCAGGGGTCCTAATCCGCCATGGGGAGACTGTCTGGGCTGCAGGCAGTCTCCCCACACCGGGAGCACCGCCGATCGCCGCCGGGGGAACGACGGCGATCGGGTAAGTACATTTTAAATTTAGGACGGTTCAGGACCGTCGTCGGTCGGCAACGCAAAAATGCCGATGACGGTCCTGAACCGTCTAGCGTCCTCAAGGGGTTAATATATAAGAGGACTTTATTATTGAAAATATTTTTTCATGCAAACAAGTTAATTGCATTCAGCTTTCTTTTTTCCTTAATGCAAATCTGGAAGAAAGAGACTATTTGTTTTCAACCGATTCTATAAGAGATAACAAAAACCTCTTTCGAAGTTATATTGGAAGTACTCCTTGTTTTTATTAAAGGTATCACTCCAACATTTAATTCTGCAGTTATGTTCCACAATTCTCTGTATAAAGATAATTGAATCAGAACAGCAGGCCCCTCCATTTCTGCCTTAAGTGGAGGTAACCAGTTGGGTAACCCGTTGTCCGCTACACAGGATAAATAAACATTATCTTTCGAGTGTTGCCCTTACAGAATCCCTCTTACACTGTAAAGTCCTATTAACAGGGGGCAATAAGGTAGAGACTATGAGTAATCCATACCAACCAGCAGAATCAGTTCCTTGCATGTAAACAATGTGACGGTTACAGCTGTGTGTTATAATTAGCATTGCTCGTTATGAGCGTGAGTTAATCGCAGTGACACTGACATTGATGGATACGGCTGTTTGGGGGCTCTGTGGTAGTAAATTGGTTGCAGTGCTGGATGTTAGATTGGCCGGCAATACATTACAGGCTGCCTTGTCAGCCAGGGGGTTAAAACGAGTGGAAAATTGTTTATATTCTTGACAATTGGAAACAGCTGATTCCTCAAACACATTAACATTCTAGAAGAGTTCCATTGTTTGAATAAAACGCACAGAAATAAATAGTTATATAAGTCAACGTATGTCAGATGGTATGGCTCACATGATTCCTGTATTCACATCAACAACACTGCTTGTTATATATTTACTACAAAGTGTTTAATAACACTGCTTATTATTATTGTTATTATTATTATTATTATTATTATTATTATTATTATTACCATTTATATAGCGCCAGCATACTCTGTAGCGCTTTACAATATTATGAGAGGGGATGTAACTATAAATAGGACAATTACAAGAAAACTTACAGGAACGATAGGTTGAAGAGGGACCTGCTCTAACGAGCTTACAGTCTATAGGAAATGGGGTGTAAAACACATTAGGACAGGAAATAGCAATCAAATAAGGTGGAATGAAGCAGAGCTGGAGGAGAGAGTAGAGTGCTGCCCTTTAGGAGAGAGCAAGAGACAGCTATGTAAGGTAGAGGTTACTCTGGGAGGCCATAAGCTTTCCTAAAGAGATGGATCTTAAGGCAGCGGCAGGGAAAAGAAGAGAGGTTAAGGTGTCAAAGAGACGCCTGGGATTGCGGGAGCATGAACTAATGAGAGAGGAAAAGTAGGACTGTTTGGCGAGGGCTGCGCTGTATGAACACAATATGAATCTATAATGGAGAAAGTCTAACTGGGTGCGAGACTTCCTCCAGGAAAGTGTTTATTGTGTTAAGTTAAGTGTTTAAGTGTTATATTTACTATAAAGTGTTCAATAACTCTGCTTATTATACATTTATTATAAAGTAAAGATCAGGGCCGGTGCAAGGATTTTTGCCGCCCTAGGCAAAAATATTTTTGCCGCCTCCCCTATATGTCCTGCCCACCATGTGACATCACAATGCCCCGCCCATATGCTCTGCCATATGGGCCAACGCCAGTCTTCACAAAGTGTATTTTATCGGAAAAGACAGTGTGTTTACATTAAAAAGCCTACAGGCACAGGCTATAGACACCAGAACCACTACATTATGCTGTAGTGCTTCTGGTGACTATAGTATCCATTTAATGTGAGGTAAATTAGAGATTAGTGCCACTAATAATATATTGGATTGCCTACTTACCACCAGATGAGGACAAGAGGCTGATGATGGGCTCAGTCTGGCTCCACAGGTCTGGTGTAGAAGAGGCTCTCTGGGGACTGTTTTTAACAGTGCTCACAACAATTAACGAACAGGAAGCAGCTCCATTTTTTAGGGCCCCTTACACAGCTCAAGGTCTGGGCCCCCAGGGGGCATACGCCTACAATGCCCACCCATAAATCCACCTACATGGCCCATCCATGAGTTGGGGATTTTTTATGTGTGCAATTTGTGTAAGGGATGTAGTGTGTTTATATGGGATGTAGTGTGTGTTTGTAAGGAATGCATTGTATGTTTCTGTGTGTGTGTGTGTGTGTGTGTGTGTAAGGGGTGCAAGGTTTGTTTCTGTGTATGTAATTGAATGCAGTGTGTGTCTGTAAGGGGTGCATTAATTATGTAAGAGAACGTAAGGGATGTATTGTGTGTGAGTAGGAATGCATTGTATGTTTCTGTGTGTGTGTGTGTGTGTCACTTAGTGCTCTCCCTTGGCCCCCTGTCCCTCTGCAGTCCCCCCTTGGTGGTCTTCTCACTCCCCTCTCCCCCCCCTTAGTGGTCCTCCCTCTCCCAAACCCCTTAGTGGTCCTCCCTCTCCCATACCCCTTAGTAGACCTTCCCCTACTCCCACCACCCCCTTAGTGGTAATCTCCCCCCCCCCCCTTAGTGGTCCTTACCCTCCTTCCATCTCCTTAGTAGTCCTCCCTCCTTACCCCCCGTTGGTGGTCCTTCCCCCCCTTAGTGGTCCTCTCCCAAACACCTAGTGGACCTCCCCTCCTCCTCCCTCAGTGGTCCTTACCTTCCCACCCCCTAGTGGTCCTTCCTCCCTCCTCCCCTAGTAGTCCTTACCCTCCCTCCCCTCCCCTAGTGGTCCTTCCTCCCCCTCCTCTAGTGGTCCTTACTCTCCCCTCCCCCTGTGTTCCTTCACCCCCCTCCCCCAGTGGTCCTGACTCACCCCTCCCTTAGTGGTCCTTACCCTCCCCTCCCCTAGTGGTCCTTCCTCCCTCCTCCCCTAGTAGTCCTTACCCTCCCTCCCCTCCCCTAGTGGTCCTTCCTCCCCCTCCTCTGGTGGTCCTTACTCTCCCCTCCCCTAGTGGTCCTTACCCCCCCCCAGTGGTTCTTACCCCCCTGGTCCTTACCCACCCCCAGTGGTCCTTATCCACCCCTCTCCCTCCCCTAGTGGTCCTTATCCCCCCTCTCCCTCCCTCCCCTAGTGGTCCTTATCCTCCCTCCCCTCCACTAGTGGTCCTTACCGCCCCCTCATGGTCCTTACCCCCCCAGTGGTCCTTACCCCCCCAGTGGTCCTTACCCACCCCAGTGGTCCTTATCCACCCCCTCCCTCCCCTAGTGGTCTTTATCCCCCCTCTCCCTCCCTCCCCTAGTGGTCCTTATCCTCCCTCCCCTAGTGGTCCTTTCCCCCCTCATGGTCCTTACCCCCCCAGTGGTCCTTATCCCCCCTCTCCCTCCCTCCCCTAGTGGTCCTTATCCTCCCTCCCCTCCCCTAGTGGTCCTTTCCCCCCCTCATGGTCCTTACCCCCCCGTGGTCCTTACACCCCTGGTCCTTACCCCCCCTGGTCCTTACCCACCCCCAGTGGTCCTTATCCTCCCTCCCCTCCCCTAGTGGTCCTTTCCCCCCCAATGGTCCTTACCCCCCCCGGTCCTTACCCACCTCCAGTGGTCCTTATCCCCCCCTCTCCCTCCCTCCCCTAGTGGTCCTTATCCCCCCTCCCTCCCCTAGTGGTCCTTATCCACCCCCAGTGGTCCTTATCCCCCCTAGTGGTCCCTTATCCCCTCCCTCCCTCCCCTAGGGGTCCGTTATTCCCCCCCTCCCCTAGTGGTCCGTTATTCCCCCTCCCCCTCCCCTAGTGGTCCGTTATTCCCCCCCCCCTCCCCTAGTGGTCCGTTATTTCCACCCTTCCCTAGTGGTCCGTTATTTCCCCCCCCCCCCCTAGTGGTCCGTTATCCCCCCTTCCCATAGTGGTCCTTACCCTCCCCTCCTGCCCATGTAGCGTGGCCGGGCGGCGCGGAACCCGGGACAGGAACCTATGTTTCCTGTACCCGGCCGCCGGCGGACTGAAGGGAAGCGCTCACTGAGTGAGCACTTCCTGTCAGTCCGCCGGCGGCCGGGTACAGGAAACAGAGGTTCCTGTCCCGGGTTCCGCGCCGCCCGGCCACGCTACATGGAGAGACCGGCAGGAGGGAGCGCTCTGCACTTCCCTCCTGCCGGCACTGAAACCCGGCCGCCCTACATGCAGCAGTGCTGCGCCGCCTGGGGCTTGTTAAAGCGCTCAGGCGGCGCAGCATGAGGAGGTGCAGCGGGGACAGGGATCCGGCGCCCCCTGATAAGTTGCGCCCTAGGCGGCTGCCTAGGTCGCCTTACAGGTGGCGCCGGCCCTGGTAAAGATGCACTTCAAACTCCCGAACAGTCGAAGTGGCCGCCACTTGACATTCGAACGCGTGGTTACAGCCATTTTGTTTGCATGGACCAAAACCGCAAATAGACTTCAGGGGGACTTAGCCACGAATGCCCT
Source organism: Pelobates fuscus (assembly GCF_036172605.1). NCBI lineage: Eukaryota > Metazoa > Chordata > Amphibia > Anura > Pelobatidae > Pelobates > Pelobates fuscus. The sequence continues at coordinate 4,752,433 of NC_086323.1, read as the reverse complement.
GGAACTATTTTCGGCCTGAAAACCTTGCGGTTCCCGGTCAGTGTTCCAGCGGCACTTAGCCGCGATTCTATGGAACTCTTTTGGGCTTGCGCCTGGGCAAAACTATGACTTCCATAAAATGTCTGAACCCCTGATCTAAACGGGGTGATTTTTGGATATGTTGTTCACCCAGATCAGAGCATTTATGGGGATATGTTTTGTTTTGGGGTAGTTATGGTACTTTATAAAAAAATTGTTTTTTCTGCCTGGAGATAATTAAGTTAATGCATTGTCTGCCTTAATTATCTCCCAGGCAGAGGGGAGGGATTGTGTATATTGTATGGGAGTGTCTCACTGTATAACGTGGGTGTCACCCTTGTTGGGAAACCTGCATAAAAGGCCAGTGTGCCTACATGAAAATTGAGTTCCTCTTCACCCTCAACTTGAGTCTTGTCTCTTGTATGGAGGGGACAGCTATATCACTACAAGGGATTGCTATAATAGTTACATAGTTACATAGCTGAAAAGAGACTTGCGTCCATCAAGTTCAGCCTTCCTCACATTTGTTTTTGCTGTTGATCCAAAAGAAGGCAAAAAACCCAGTCTGAAGCGCTTCCAATTTTGCAACAAACTAGGAAAAAATTCATTCTTGACCCCAAAATAGCAGTCAGATGTCTCCTTGGACCAAGCAGCTATTACCCCACTAATTAGAAATTATATCCCTGTATGTTATTTTTTGCAAGTATTTATCCAATTGCAGTCTAAATATTGGAAGTATTTATGCAATTGCAGTCTGTATGGACTCTGACAAAACCACCTCTTCCCTTGATAAAGGCATTCTGCCAAAACGTTGGGGATGTATTGGTTGACTCTTGTCCTTCTTCTCACTAGGTCGGGTATGTTGTCTTTATTTCTGTGTTATTTATCATTATTTTGGGGGTTATTGAATTTGGCATCTCATATAGCTGTCTTGTATACATATATATAACTTTTTATGCATTATGCATTATGCATTATGCATTATGCATTGTATTCTTTATTGGACATGTATTGTCTTTTTTTATGCATTGATACTGTTTATGAGAGCCTATTATTTTGACCCATGTAATAAACACCTTTTTCTATATACTTTTGTGGTTGTGCTCTTTGTTCAAGCAATAAAAACCAACTCTTCCGGCAGAGAATTCCATATCCTTATTGCTCTTACTGTAAAAAAACCTTTTCTTTGCTTTAGATTAAATCTCCTTTCTTCAAGCCTAAATGTGTGACCTCGTGTCCTATGTATAGCCCTGTTTATGAATAGATTTCCAGATAATGGTTTGTACTGGCCCCGAATATATTTGTATAATGTTATCATATCTCCTCTGACACGCCGTTTTACCAAACTAAACAGATTTACATTTTTTAACCTTTCTTCATAACTAAAATGTTCCATTCCTTTTATCAATTTTGTAGCTCGTCTCTGCACTTTTTCTAGTGCCGTGATATATTTCTTTAGAACAGGTGCCCAAAATTGCACAGCATATTCAAGGTGTGGTCTTACCAGCGATTTATTAAGAGCCAAAATTATATTTTCATCCCGAGAATTTATGCCCCTATTTATACATGACAAAACCTTACTGGCCTTAGCAACTGCAGATTGACATTGCATATTGCTGCCTAATTTGTTGTCTATAACTGTAGCGAAAGCCACTTCGCCACTGTGTTTTGGAGGGGGCTGCTTGCCCGCCTCTTACCCTGTGACTACGGTCCCTGGGCGATTTGGCCCTTTATGCACGGTATTTGGGCATACTGTGGGTTATTGGGCTGCCCCAGGATTAGGGGCCCTCTCATCAGCCCATACGAAACTTAAACCCCATTGCGTTTGAACTGTGTTTGTGGCATCTGAGCGCTGTTTGGATATGTTGAGCGCTCAGATCCAAGCCATCTGGGGATGGGTTGAATGTGGGGGTTCTGTTTAGTATAACAGGAGTTATGTATTTTTATGTATTTTGGTGGTTGCTGGTAACATGTGCTTGATGGAGGCTGTGTTTGTCCCTGGATATAATTAAATCAGCTTCTCCATTGTCTCCAGGATAGAGGATTCTGTGGAACTAGTTTGAGCTGGAAAAACCATGCTTCCAGAAGGTCAAATGCACATTTGTACTAACTTTTGAACCCATGGTCCAATTCGTATGATTTTTGAGTATGTTGTTCCCCCGAATGGATTGATTGTGAATATGTATTTTTATGCGAATGTGATGTATATTTTGGGAGTTATGAATGTTGTGTAAAAACTGTATTTTCCCTACCTATGATAATTGTATTTTCCTGTGTGTACAGATAATTAGTTTACAGGTAGAGGGGAGGGCTATGTGTGGGATGTAACTATTGTGTGATTGGTTAATGTACGTTACTGTGTGTGTCCCTCCCCTTCATGGGAGCACCTAATAAAAAGGGCTGCAAGCTAGCAGCCAGAGAGTTCTATTTTACCCTCAACTTGAGTCCTGTCTCTTATTGGGGGAATCTGCTACAAGGGATTGCTATGCTAGGCATTCCCTTGCTATAATCACTGAGCTCTTGTAAGAGCTTGTTCCTGCTTCGTTCTGAAGGGAGATAGCTGCAGCCTGCGGTGCTTATGGTGTCTGGTGGAGTGCTTGGAGTCCTCTGGAAGCACTAGGAGCATCTTTCAACGGAGGGTACTCGGTCGGAGTACACGGAGATCCGTTACAATAACAATTCCCAAATCCTTCTCGTGTGTGGTCATCCCTAGTTCACTACCATTTAGGGTGTAAATTGCTTGTGCATTCTTGACCCCGAAGTGCATAACCTTGCATTTCTCTACTTTAAATTTCATCTGCCATTTTAGTGCCCAGTCCCCCAATCTATCCAAATCCCTCTACAGCAAAGCAATATCCTGTTCATATTTTATTACTTATATTCTATTACAAAGTTTTTACAAAAATTATATTTTATTACAACGTTTTTTTGTCATCTGCAAACACTGATACATGGCTTTCAATGCCTATTTCAAGATCATTTATAAATATGTTAAATAGAAGCTGTCCCAAAACAGAACCCTGAGGGACACCACTTACCACTTTTGTCCAGCCTGACAATTTACCATTAATGACAACTCGTTGTACTCTATCCTTAAGCCAGTGTTCTACCCAAGAACAAGAATATTCATCTAGACCAATTTATTTTAGTTTGAAGACTAACCTATTGTGAGGAACCGTATCAAATGCCTTGGCAAAATCCAAGTAGATCACATCCACTGCAACACCCTGATCTATACTTCTACTTACTTCTTCGTAGAATGCCATTAGGTTAGTTTGACATGACCTATGTTTCATAAAACCATGCTGATTATTGCTAATAACAAAGTTCTTCCCACTGAATTCCTGAATATTATCCCATAATAGCCCTTCAAATATTTTCCCAGTCACAGAAGTTAAGCGCACAGGTCTATAATTTCCAGGCAAGGATTTTGAACCCTTTTTAAATATATGAACAACATCTGCCTTCCTCCAAGCCTCCGGTACAATACCTGAAACAAAAGAATCTTGAAAAATTAAATACAGAGGTTAACTTATTTCCCCACTTAACTCCTTAAGTATTCGTGGGTGAATACCGTCAGGCCCCAGAGCTTTATTTACATAAATTTTCTTTAACTGCTGTAGGACCTTGTCTCGAGTCATCCAATCACAAGTTATGTGCAAGTTTTTTGCAGCAATCATTTGCATATCTCTTGCCATAGGATCCTCATTAATATATACTGAAGAAAATAGTTATTTAAAATTTCTGCCTTTTCCTGCTCTTCATTAGCTAACAAACCCATCTCTGTTTCCAGTGTACCTACACTTTCATTTTTTGTTTTTTTTAGAAGTAATGTACTTAAAAAAAAATGGGGGTTGGTTTTACATTCTTTGGCTATCAATTTCTCATTTTCTAGTTTAGCCACTTTAATTGCCTTTTTGCAAGCATTATTGACTTCCTTATATCTTATATAGGATGCCTCTGATTTGTCCGATCTTATTTTTAATCTCTTGTTTTACTTCTCTACTAAGCCACATTGGTTTTAATTTGTTTCTTTTATATTTATTACCCAATGGTACATACTTGGAAGATGTTCAATTTATCCTCAGTGTTTTTATCACTAAGGAGTTCATGCCAGTTATTGAAATTGGCTTTTATTAAATTATACGTTTTAATATACCCCACGTGCTTTTGCTTTTTTGCGTTTATTTAAAAAATTACCATGTTGTGATCACTATTTCCCTAATGCTCCCCTACTTGAATGTTGGTCAAAAGATCAACATTGTTTGTTATAACGAGATCCAGACATGGCATCCTTTCTAGTTGGTGCTTGTACCAGTTGTGACATAAAGGTGTCATTTAACACATTCAAAAACCTGATTCCCCTAGCTGAAGTACTAGTCCCTCTGTCCCAACTTATGTCCGGGTAATTAAAATCTCCAATAATTAACGTGTTCCCCCGATTTGCAGCTTCCCCAATTTGCTCTAACAGCTGTTCTTCCTCATTAATATTTACATTAGGGGGTTTATAACATATCCCAACCAATAATTGATTTCCCTTTGTTTGCCCCAAGCAGATATCTACCCATAAAGCCTCCACATTTTCCCCGTCACACTCCACATGCCTAAGATTTGACTTTAACTCATGGTTGACATACAAACATACCCCACCACCCTTCTTGTTTTTCCTATCCTTCCTAAATAACGTGTACCCAGTCATGTGTCTCATCCCACCATGTTTCTGTTATGCCTATTATATTGTATTGTTAAGTGTATGCTATTGCCTCTAGTTCCCCCATTTTGTCATATAGGCTCCTTGCATTAGTAAGCATACATTTAATATTATCATGAGTCTTTTGTACTTTTTGTGAATTTTCATCAATATTACATACCTCCTCTGTTCTGAGCTTTCCCCTCCCCCTATCTCCATCCCCTTTATTCTGGGCTAAAGCCCATCTCCTTTCTATCCTATCTCCATTTTCTAATCATTATACTCCCTTGGATTCTCTGAGCTCTTGTAAAAGCTATTCCTGCTTGACTCCGAGGAGGAAGAGAGGTTCACCCACTGGAACCTGGAGCCTTGTCGTAAGTCCAGGGTGGGTAGGAGACGGCGAGACCCAACCAAGCTGCGGCGGTTGTGGGGTCTGCAGTGCTTATGGTGTCTGGAGGAGTGCTCGGATTCCTTGTTGAGCACTAGGAGCATCCGGCGGCAGAGGTACCCAACTGGGGTACAGGAAGCTCTGTTACAGGTGGGTTTCGGTCAGATGGTGAGTGTGTGCAAGGTTTGTTACAGCTAATTTGGTTCTGGGAAACCTAGGGCTGTTCCGCCTCGGCTGTGTTTGGGAAGTTGTCTGGGCTGAGCTTTTGGTTTAAGCTCACCAAGGTTTTGGACATCACTAAGGATGTTCTTGTTTCATTGGTTATGAGGGGATGGCATAAAGGGCCCAAGATTGCGGAGTCTTGGAGTCCGGTTTCAGGTGCTCTTTTGGTGTACTTTTTGAATGGAGACCCCATACTGGGGGTCAGTGCATAAAAGGCTGAGTTTGAGCTGAATAAACCAGTTGTACTCCAAGAACTGTGTGTTGTCCGGTTACTGAGGAGGGATTGCAAATTCCTGTCCTAATGTGTTTTACACCCCATCTCCTATAGAATGTAAGCTCGTTTGAGCAGGGTCCTCTCCAACCTATCGTTTCTGTAAGTTTTCTTGTAATTGTCCTATTTATAGTTAAATCCCCTCTCATAATATTGTAAAGCGCTACGGAATCTGTTAGTGCTATATAAATGGCAATAATAATAATAATAATAATAATAATAATAGAGCTATTCACTTCACAGCGCCTTGTTTCAGAGTTCCTGTCTTTACGGATCCAGCGAAGGAGAGTCCTGTTCAGTACTAGCGTTCCACTACAAATTCCACAAACAATGTCGGCATTTTGCAGTCTGAATTGTCCCGTACAGAATTGAATGGTTTTGTCCCATTCAGTAGCGGACCATTCAGACTTTGTTGAATAACCCTGATAGCATTTATAATATTATGTATATATTTTGTAGTACACCAATAGGTGCATTTTTTCTCCATTTTGGTTTGTATGAATAGTTTTTCCTGAAGCAATTGCATAGACGGACTTCACCTGAACCGAATTGCCACATGGATTAAACCCCATTCCACTGAAAAAGAAACAAAAAAAACTCTGGATGAATCAATTTAGGTTTAGGTCATTTTTTTGCTGTGCACAAGTCCACTGTCTGGCTACAATCTAACATACTAGCTGCTCTACTGCACCTCCGGGAACGTGGGAGTGGGAACGTGACTTTATATGTGTGGTGGACCTGGTAGCACCTGCAATCTTTTTCTAAAACCATTTTCAGTTAAAAAAGACTCTCAGTAGAAATTAACCTAGGCCACAGATTGTGCCTGCATTATTTGATAATTCAAAAAGGTAATGAGTTTAGAATTATCCATTATTCGAGAGTCATATTGTAACTGTGAGTTGCCCAGTCATGTACTCCCAGTCGACATTCAGATGAACGCATCCAGCCACGTCCGTAACATTAATATCAAACTGTGCCTTATCTGGGTTTATGGAGTATTTTTACTGAGACCACCATTTTATAACCAGCTAATTACGTGACACCCTCACATCTGGACACTACCAGAGCACAAACCAGGATTTTATAAAGAAAACAATTTATATTGTGCTCAGGCTGTCCTCACTCCCCCGAATGCTTCCAGAGGAACGAAAGAAAGAAAGAGAGAAAGAAAGAAAGAAAGAGATAAAGAAAGGTTGATTATTACAATGTTATTATTTGTTTTATTTTACCCCATGATGTCTGAAGGTTACACAAGGACATGTTTTTTTAATTGTTCTCTGAGACTTTGAATTGCTATACTAGTGGGATAATAAAGTGCTGTTTATTATCTTATAAAATCTGTATAAGAATCTGAATTATTGAGGTTTAAGCATGAATGTGACCTTAGACGAGCGTATTGAAAGCAGATGGACGTACAGTCTGACAATAAAACGACACGTTTCCATGGTAAACAGACAGACAGTAAATGATCATATTACCCTCTTAGCATAATTATTAGCAGTAATACCTCTTTTTTTTTTAAATCAGTGGCAAATTCCATTACTCAATACAGCGATTTCATGTTTCATACACTGAGATGGTGTTACAATGTGCGTGCAATGCCATAAATTGTTGCCACTCACCTTCCTCTTTCTTGGGACACACTTCAAATCTTGTATCATGAGCACTAACTGAACATGGGGTGTCAAGATACCTGGCTGGAGGAACTGTGTAATATACAACAATCTTAGATTAATATATATCATGAGTAATATAATCTATATGGACACATGGACAGGCTCTGCTCCTACCAGTTAAAAAGTCAGTCAGTTAAAGGATTACTCAAACCAAAAACATAGTTTGTAGATACAGTAACCCTTGCATTCATAGTGTGTGTTATAGGAGGTGTGGGGAGCTGCAGTAAGTGTGCTACTCAGATAGCGTGTGTTATAGGAGGTGTGAGGAGCTGCAGTGAGTGTGCTGCTCAGGTAGTGTGTGTTATAGGAGGTGTGGGGAGCTGCAGTGAGTGTGCTGCTCAGGTAGTGTGGGTTATAGGAGGTGTGGGGAGCTGCAGTGTGCGTGCTGCTCAGGTAGTGTGTGTTATAGGAGGTGTGGGGAGCTGCAGTGAGTGTGCTGCTCAGGTAGTGTGTGTTATAGGAGGTGTGAGGAGCTGCAGTGAGTGTGCTGCTCAGGTAGTGTGTGTTATAGGAGGTGTGGGGAGCTGCAGTGAGTGTGCTGCTCAGGTAGTGTGTGTTATAGGAGGTGTGAGGAGCTGCAGTGTGCGTGCTGCGCAGGTAGTGTGTGTTATAGGAGGTGTGGGGAGCTGCAGTGTGCGTGCTGCTCAGGTAGTGTGTGTTATAGGAGGTGTGGGGAGCTGCCGTGAGTGTGCTGCTCAGGTAGTGTGGGTTATAGGAGGTGTGGGGAGCTGCAGTGAGAATGCTGCTCAGGTAGTGTGTGTTATAGGAGGTGTTGGGAGCTGCAGTTAGTGTGCTGCTCAGGTAGTGTGTGTTACAGGAGGTGTGGGGAGCTGCAGTGAGCGTGCTGCTCAGGTAGTGTGTGGTATAGGAGGTGTGAGGAGCTGCAGTGAGTGTGCTGCTCAGGGAGTGTGGGTTATAGGAGGTGTGGGGAGCAGTGGCGGATCCAGAGCCTGATCTCGGGAGGGGCACTTGTAGATTATTTAAAAAAAATAATCCTAGCACAATAACCACTACAGCTCAGTGTAGTAGTTATGGTGCCAGTAGTGCCAGGATCCCACCCCGGAGTAAGTAGTCATACCGTTTAAGAACAGTTTGACAACTTACCTGGGGTCTGCTGGGATATAGGGCATAGGAGAAGTGGTGTGTGTTAGGGGTGAAGTGTGTGTGAAAGGTGCAGTGTGTGTGTGAGCGGTGAAGTGAGTGTGAGTGCGTAAGGGTGGCAGTGTGTGTGTTAGGGGGCAGTGTGTGTATGGGGGCACTGTATGTCTGTGTGGGGCAGTGTGTGTATGGGGGGCACTGTGTGTATGGGGGGTCGTGTGTGTGTGTTTGGGGCAATGTGTGTATGGGGGGGGCAGCAGGGTGTGTAGGGCACTGTGTGTGTATAGGTGTGCAGTGTGTGCGGGGCAGTATGTGTATGGGGCAGTGTTTGTGGGGCAGTGTGTATGGGGACAGTGTTTGTGGGACAGTGTTGTATGGGGACAGTGTTTGTGGGGCAGTGTGTGTATGGAGGCAGTGTTTGTGGGGGCAGTGTGTGTATGGGGTCAGTGTGTGTAGTGTTTGTATGTGGGGCAGTGTTTGTGGGTCAGTGTGTGTATGGGGTCAGTGTGTGTAAGGGGGAAGTGTGTGTATGGGGCAGTGTTTGTGGGGCAGTGTGTGTGTGGGGCAGTGTGTGTATGGGGACAGTGTGTATATGGGGACAGTGTGTATATGGGGACAGTGTGTATATGGGGGCAGTGTGTGTATGGGGTCAGTGTTTGTGTGTATGGGGGCAGTGTTTGTGTGTATGGGGGCAGTGTTTGTGTGTATGGGGGCAGTGTGTGTATGTATGGGGTCAGTGTGTGTAGTGTGTGTATGGGGTCAGTGTGTGTATGGGGTCAGTGTGTGTATGGGGTCAGTGTGTGTAGTGTGTGTATGGTGTGTGTATGGGGTCAGTGTGTGTAGTGTGTGTATAGGTGTGCAGTGTGTGCGGGGCAGTATGTGTATGGGGCAGTGTTTGTGGGGCAGTGTGTATGGGGACAGTGTTTGTGGGACAGTGTTGTATGGGGACAGTGTTTGTGGGGCAGTGTGTGTATGGAGGCAGTGTTTGTGGGGGCAGTGTGTGTATGGGGTCAGTGTGTGTAGTGTTTGTATGTGGGGCAGTGTTTGTGGGTCAGTGTGTGTATGGGGTCAGTGTGTGTAAGGGGAAGTGTGTGTATGGGGCAGTGTTTGTGGGGCAGTGTGTGTATGGGGACAGTGTGTATATGGGGACAGTGTGTATATGGGGACAGTGTGTATATGGGGCAGTGTGTGTATGGGGTCAGTGTTTGTGTGTATGGGGTCAGTGTTTGTGTGTATGGGGGCAGTGTTTGTGTGTATGGGGGCAGTGTTTGTGTGTATGGGGGCAGTGTTTGTGTGTATGGGGGCAGTGTTTGTGTGTATGGGGGCAGTGTGTGTATGTATGGGGGCAGTGTGTGTAGTGTGTGTATGGGGTCAGTGTGTGTATGGGGTCAGTGTGTGTATGGGGTCAGTGTGTGTAGTGTGTGTATGGTGTGTGTATGGGGTCAGTGTGTGTAGTGTGTGTATGGGGTCAGTGTGTGTATGGGGTCAGTGTTTATATGGGGACAGTGTGTATATGGGGACAGTGTGTATATGGGGACAGTGTGTATATGGGGACAGTGTGTGTATGGGGACAGTGTGTGTATGGGGACAGTGTGTGTAGTGTGTGTATGGGGTCAGTGTGTGTATGGGGTCAGTGTGTGTCTGGGGTCAGTGTGTGTAAGGGGGAAGTGTGTGTATGGGGCAGTGTTTGTGGGGCAGTGTGTGTGTGGGGCAGTGTGTGTATGGGGACAGTGTGTATATGGGGACAGTGTGTATATGGGGACAGTGTGTATGTGGGGGCAGTGTGTGTATGGGGTCAGTGTTTGTGTGTATGGGGGCAGTGTTTGTGTGTATGGGGGCAGTGTTTGTGTGTATGGGGGCAGTGTTTGTGTGTATGGGGGCAGTGTGTATATGGGGACAGTGTGTATATGGGGACAGTGTGTATATGGGGACAGTGTGTATATGGGGGCAGTGTGTGTATGGGGTCAGTGTTTGTGTGTATGGGGGCAGTGTTTGTGTGTATGGGGGCAGTGTTTGTGTGTATGGGGGCAGTGTTTGTGTGTATGGGGGCAGTGTTTGTGTGTATGGGGGCAGTGTGTGTATGTATGGGGTCAGTGTGTGTAGTGTGTGTATGGGGTCAGTGTGTGTATGGGGTCAGTGTGTGTATGGGGTCAGTGTGTGTAGTGTGTGTATGGTGTGTGTATGGGGTCAGTGTGTGTAGTGTGTGTATGGGGTCAGTGTGTGTATGGGGTCAGTGTTTATATGGGGACAGTGTGTGTATGGGGACAGTGTGTATATGGGGACAGTGTGTATATGGGGACAGTGTGTGTATGGGGACAGTGTGTGTATGGGGACAGTGTGTGTAGTGTGTGTATGGGGTCAGTGTGTGTATGGGGTCAGTGTGTGTATGGGGTCAGTGTGTGTAGTGTGTGTATGGGGTCAGTGTGTGCATGGGGTCAGTGTGTGTATGGGGTCAGTGTGTGTAGTGTGTGTATGGGGTCAGTGTGTGTATGGGGGCAGTGTATGTTGGGCAGTGTGTATGGGGTCAGTGTATGTTGGGCAGTGTGTATGGGGGCAGTGTGTATGGGGGAGGGGAGGAGAGAAGGGAGGCTTTTTAATAAAAAAAAAATAAAAATGTATTTAATAAAATATATTATGTCCCCCCTCCCTTCTTACCTTTATTGAGGAGGAGGGGGGGCATTTCTGGATCCCTGGTGGTCCCAGTGGGGAATCCCTGGTGGTCCAGTGGTTCCAGTGAACTCTAGCCCGCGCTCCAGGGCTAGAGTTCACTCTCGCGAGATTTGGAGCGTTGCCGTGGTAACCGCGGCAAATCTCCAAATCTCGCGAGAGGAGGACCCGGAGGAGCTGCTGGTAACAGCTCCCGGGTCCTCTCTCCCTCCCCTGCCGGTCGGCTGTCAGTAATGTGCCTGCGGACCGGGGAGGGAGAACACTGATCACTGATCTCCCTCCCGGTCTGCAGGCACAATGCAGGGCTGGCACTTGGGCAATGCCAGCCCTGCACTAGCCGGCAGGGGAGAATCTCGGGGGGGGGCAATTGCCCCGTTGCCCCCCCCCTGGATCCGCCAATGGTGGGGAGCTGCTGTGAGTGTGCTGCTCAGGTAGTGTGGGTTATAGGAGGTGTGGGGAGCTGCAGTAAGCGTGCTGCTCAGGTAAGGCATGGGTTGTAAAAAAATTTTGAAAAAATTAAATGTTATGTAAAGAGATAAATAATTTCACCATTGCTATATATTACTGCTACACATTTTCAGATTACATTACAAAGCTAGAATAGGAGAAATTAACTTGACAAAGGTGATTGCAAAAGATTCTACCCTTAAAAAAATATAAGTAAGCATCCATGGAGGTCACGTCCCACCAGCAGGGCTTGCATTACATTACAGATCATGTCCCTTGAGTTGACGAAGTGGGTAAATGTATTTAGAGCAAACGTTTTGCACATGTTTGGCCGTTTGCCTACTTTGCCACTGATTGCCCCCACCGGAGGATACGCTGTCCATGTGAATGAAGATCATCGCTCACTGCTTACTTAGAAACGCTCTCAGGTTAAGCTGAATTGGGGCCCAATGAGACCTTCCTGATCGGGCATCAATAATCCCATCCTAAGCGGGTCTGGTGCAGTTTAATACCTGGTAAGGTATAGATCACTAAGTCACTAATTCCAGGAATCGCTTCAAGTTGTTTTTAATGAATGTTAATGACATCATCAAAGTTTGTAAACAAAATAACTTCACAGCATGTTAGCAGATAGCATTTCTGGGTAATGAGTGAGTAGCTCTAGGGCTCGAAATCCCCTGTAATAAATTCTACTCCCATTTGAAGATTACAGCGTATACCTGGGTTATAACTCATAACGTGTTTGTATATCTGTACATGAATGAGAAAAGCACTTATCTCAATCTCCTACAGACAATTACAGTTTGATCACTAGAAGCCATGAAACTCTCTCCCCACAATGACCTTTACTGGACTACGACTATCCCTGGGGACTGCGCATACTCCATTTATGTCATTCCAAGGACGGATTCTCACTCCTTTAATAGTTAGCCAGCCATTAGACTTGTGCCCCTGTTAGCAAATCCAGATTCGTCCGAATTTCTGAATTCTGAATCGCCGTAGGATTGAATAACAAGGTGGGGCAGACACTTACAGGGCTATTTACTAAACTGAGAATTCAAAATTAATTTCACATTTAAGATCAAAAGAAGACCGGCAGCTGTAGTAGTTGTGGTGTTAGAAGTGTTCCTTTAAGGATGTAATGACAGATCACATTTCTTCCAAAATTGCTGAATGTTGAATGAAAATTTGACGATTATTATTTTTGCTAATCACTAAAGTGAAAAAGGTCTCCTTTTCTTTCTAAAAAGATAGAATGAGGATTTATTGTGACAGCAGCCAGGGCTGCCATCAGAAATTTTGGGGCCCCTGACAAAGCACAAGGTCTGGGCCCCCCCCGCCCCCTCCCTCCCGGGCCCGCCCACGCCCTACCTAGTCCGCTGACAATGATGCGGGACTGAATGTGGTGTGTATAGTGGAAGTGAATTAGAATGTGTGTAATGGATGTAGTGTTTGTGTGTATTAGATACTGTTTGTGCAGTGAATGCAGAGTGTGTGTTTGTGTAGCGGATGCAGTGTGTATAGTGAACGCAAAGTGTGTTTGAGTAGTGGATGTAGTGTGTGTACAGTGATGTAGTGTGTGTTTGTGTAGTGGATGTAGTGTTTGTATGTACTAGATGAAATGTGTTTAGTGGATGCAGTGTCTGTAGTGGATGCAGTGTGTGTATTAGACGCAGTGTCTGTGTATAGTGAATGCAGAGTGTTTCAATTTGTGGTGGATGTAGTGTGTACAGTTAATGCAGAGTGTGTGTCAGTATAGTGAATGCAGAGTGTGTGCATAGTTTAGTGAATGCAGAGTGTGTGCATAGTTTAGTGAATGCAGAGTGTGTGTTAGTGTGTAGTGAATGCAGAGTGTGTCAGTGTAATGCATTTAGTGTGTGTGTGTGTTAGTGCAGTGAATGCAGAGTGTGTGTAAATGTGTAGTGAATGCAGAGTGTGTGTAAATGTGTAGTGAATGCAGAGTGTGTGTTAATGTGTAGTGAATGCAGAGAGTGTGTTAGTGTGTAGCGGATGCAGAGTGTGTGTTAGTGTGTAGCGGATGCAGTGTGTTAATGTGTAGTGAATGCAGAGGGTGTGTTTGTGTAGCGGATGCAGTGTGTATAGTGAACGCAAAGTGTGTTTGAGTAGTGGATGTAGTGTGTGTACAGTGATGTAGTGTGTGTTTGTATGTACTAGATGAAATGTGTTTAGTGGATGCAGTGTCTGTAGTGGATGCAGTGTGTGTATTAGACGCAGTGTCTGTGTATAGTGAATGCAGAGTGTTTCAATTTGTGGTGGATGTAGTATGTGTACTGTGAATACAGGAGGTTTGTGTAGTGGATGCTGTGTGTACAGTTAATGCAGAGTGTGTGTCAGTATAGTGAATGCAGAGTGTGTGCATAGTTTAGTGAATGCAGAGTGTGTGCATAGTTTAGTGAATGCAGAGTGTGTGTTAGTGTGTAGTGAATGCAGAGTGTGTCAGTGTAATGCATTTAGTGTGTGTGTGTTAGTGCAGTGAATGCAGAGTGTGTGTAAATGTGTAGTGAATGCAGAGTGTGTGTAAATGTGTAGTGAATGCAGAGTGTGTGTTAATGTGTAGTGAATGCAGAGAGTGTGTTAGTGTGTAGCGGATGCAGAGTGTGTGTTAGTGTGTAGCGGATGCAGTGTGTTAATGTGTAGTGAATGCAGAGAGTGTGTTAGTGTGTAGCGGATGCAGAGAGTGTGCTAGTGTAGTGAATGCAGAGTGTGTTAATATGTAGCGAATGCAGAGTGTGTGTCAGTATAGTGGATGCAGTGAGTGGGTTAGTGTGTAGTGTATGCAGAGTGCATGTTGTATTAGTGAATACAGTGTGTGTGTTGTATTAGTGTATGCACTGTGTGTGTTAGTGTATGCAGTGTGTGTGTGTGTGTGTGTGTTGTGTTAGTGTATGCAGTATGTATGTTGTGTTAGTGTATGCAGTGTGTGTTGTATTAGTGTATGCAGTATTAGTGTATGCAGAGTGTGTGTTGTGTTAGTGTATGCAGTGTGTGTTGTGTTAGTGTATGCAGAGTGTGTGTTGTGTCAGTGTATGCAGTGTGTGTTGTGTCAGTGTATGTAGTGTGTGTGTTGTGTCAGTGTATGTAGTGTGTGTGTGTTGTGTCAGTGTATGCAGTGTGTGTGTGTTGTGCCAGTGTATGCAGTGTGTGTGTGTTGTGTCGGTGTATGCAGTGTGTGTGTTGTGCCAGTGTAAGCAGTGTGTGTGTGTTGTGCCAGTGTAAGCAGTGTGCGTGTGTGTGTTGTGCCAGTGCAAGCAGTGTGTGTGTGTGTTGTGCCAGTGTAAGCAGTGTGTGTGTGTGTGTTGTGCCAGTGTAAGCAGTGTGTGTGTGTTGTGCCAGTGTAAGCAGTGTGTGTGTGTGTGTTGTGCCAGTGTAAGCAGTATGTGTGTGTGTTGTGCCAGTGTAAGCAGTGTGTGTGTGTGTGTGTGTTGTGTTAGTGTATGCAGTGTGTGTGTTGTGTCAGTGTATGTGTGTAAATTTGCAATCTGGGGTGAGGGGGAGGAGGGGCATTTTAACATAATAAAAAAAAAAATTACATTTATTTAAATAGTTTCTCCCCCTCCCTGCTTACCTGTGTCTAGGGAGGGGGGGGGTTTCCATCCCTGGTGGTCCGGTGGCATGGTGGGGCCCCCCGGCTTACCTGTTACCGCAGAGGGGGCCCAGGCAGCACACAGCTTCTCCTCTTCTCTCTCCTCCAATAATTCTTGCGAGACCCGCGGACCGTTGCCATGGCAACCGGGTCTCGCGAGAGTTATTAGCAGAAACGAGAGGAGAAGAGTCTGTGTGCTGCCTGGCAGGGCCGCCATCAGGGGGTGACAACCATGACGGTTGTCACGGGCCCGGCGGCCCTGGGGGGCCCGGACTGCTCTGGCAGTCCCGGGCCCCACTTTCCCTCCCTGCACACATAGATAGCGAATATCGCGATCTATGTGTGCAGCCGCGGGCCCCCCCGGCTTCCCTGTTACCGCAGAGGGGGCCCAGGCAGCACACAGACTCTTCTCCTCTCGTTTCTGCTAATAACTCTCGCAAGAGTTATTGGAGGAGAGAGAAGAGGAGAAGCTGTGTGCTGCCTGGGCCCCCTCTGCGGTAACAGGGAAGCCGGGGGGCCCCACCATGCCACCGGACCACCAGGGATGGAAACCCCCCCCTCCCTAGACACAGGTAAGCAGGGAGGGGGGAGAAACTATTTAAATAAATGTAATTTTTTTTTATTATGTTAAAATGCCCCTCCTCCCCCTCACCCCAGATTGCAAATTTACACACATACACTGACACAACACACACACTGCATACACTAACACAACACACACACACACACTGCTTACACTGGCACAACACACACACACACACTGCTTACACTGGCACAACACACACACACACACTGCTTACACTGGCACAACACACACACACTGCTTACACTGGCACAACACACACACACACACACTGCTTACACTGGCACAACACACACACACACTGCTTACACTGGCACAACACACACACACACACACACTGCTTACACTGGCACAACACACACACACTGCTTACACTGGCACAACACACACACTGCATACACTGACACAACACACACACACTGCATACACTGACACAACACACACACACTACATACACTGACACAACACACACACACTACATACACTGACACAACACACACTGCATACACTGACACAACACACACTCTGCATACACTAACACAACACACACTGCATACACTAACACAACACACACTCTGCATACACTAATACTGCATACACTAATACAACACACACTGCATACACTAACACAACATACATACTGCATACACTAACACAACACACACACACACACACTGCATACACTAACACACACAGTGCATACACTAATACAACACACACACTGTATTCACTAATACAACATGCACTCTGCATACACTACACACTAACCCACTCACTGCATCCACTATACTGACACACACTCTGCATCCGCTACACACTAACACACTCTCTGCATTCACTACACATTAACACACTGCATCCGCTACACAATAACACACACTCTGCATCCGCTACACACTAACACACTCTCTGCATTCACTACACATTAACACACACTCTGCATTCACTACACATTTACACACACTCTGCATTCACTACACATTTACACACACTCTGCATTCACTGCACTAACACACACACACTAAATGCATTACACTGACACACTCTGCATTCACTACACACTAACACACACTCTGCATTCACTAAACTATGCACACACTCTGCATTCACTAAACTATGCACACACTCTGCATTCACTATACTGACACACACTCTGCATTAACTGTACACACAGCATCCACTACACAAACCTCCTGTATTCACAGTACACATACTACATCCTCCACAAATTGAAACACTCTGCATTCACTATACACAGACACTGCGTCTAATACACACACTGCATCCACTACAGACACTGCATCCACTAAACACATTTCATCTAGTACATACAAACACACACTACATCACTGTACACACACTACATCCACTACTCAAACACACTTTGCGTTCACTATACACACTGCATCCGCTACACAAACACACCCTCTGCATTCACTACACATTAACACACTGCATCCGCTACACACTAACACACACTCTGCATCCGCTACACACTAACACACTCTCTGCATTCACTACACATTAACACACACTCTGCATTCACTACACATTTACACACACTCTGCATTCACTACACATTTACACACACTCTGCATTCACTGCACTAACACACACACACACTAAATGCATTACACTGACACACTCTGCATTCACTACACACTAACACACACTCTGCATTCACTAAACTATGCACACACTCTGCATTCACTAAACTATGCACACACTCTGTATTCACTATACTGACACACACTCTGCATTAACTGTACACACAGCATCCACTACACAAACCTCCTGTATTCACAGTACACACACTAGATCCACCACAAATTGAAACACTCTGCATTCACTATACACAGACACTGCGTCTAATACACACACTGCATCCACTACAGACACTGCATCCACTAAACACATTTCATCTAGTACATACAAACACTACATCCACTACACAAACACACACTACATCACTGTACACACACTACATCCACTACTCAAACACACTTTGCGTTCACTATACACACTGCATCCGCTACACAAACACACACTCTGCATTCACTGCACAAACAGTATCTAATACACACAAACACTACATCCATTACACACATTCTAATTCACTTCCACTATACACACCACATTCAGTCCCGCATCATTGTCAGCGGACTAGGTAGGGCGTGGGCGGGCCCGGGAGGGAGGGGGCGGGGGGGGCCCAGACCTTGTGCTTTGTCAGGGGCCCCAAAATTTCTGATGGCAGCCCTGCTGCCTGGGCCCCCTCTGCGGTAACAGGGAAGCCGGGGGGCCCGCGGCTGCACACATAGATCGCGATATTCGCTATCTATGTGTGCAGGGAGGGAAAGTGGGGCCCGGGACTGCCAGAGCAGTCCGGGCCCCCCAGGGCCGCCGGGCCCGTGACAACCGTCATGGTTGTCACCCCCTGATGGCGGCCCTGACAGCAGCACGTGAACTTATAAAAACAATTTATTGAAGTATATTGAACCGTCATTAGTCGCAGCTGCTACAAACCCCCTTAGCTGTCCAGACACAATGTCCGTAATATAGCGGGATATTTCACACGTGCAGCGAAACGTCCTTTTGGTATGCAGAAAGTTCATTCACTCCCTTCCAACTTGCCGGCCAGACACCTACAGACACGGGGCATCTCCAACTCTGTGCCACCCAATGAAAGTGCTATGTTTAAAGAAAACCTAAATGCTGAAATGTTCTTAGTTTTCCAGTATCTCGGGATGGTAAGTGCGGCCTATCATCATTTTGTGTATTTTGATCAGATCATTAGAGCAGATTTTGTGCAAACATAGCTCTGGTGTAATATTTAAAAAGAGTATTGGACTAGAAAACACACGTGCCAGGAGAAGCAGGCTTTGGATGAACGGTGGACCCGTTTCTATACGAGTCCACCCCAATCTTACCCCAGACGGTAAGTCACGTGAGCTGTTATTTATATTCTTACTTCAATTCCCACCAAGTTTAACAATGTAGCAATCAGTTTAACTCTGTGCAGACTGGAATATTACCAAAGTTGGCATCTTAAAGGGCAACCTCTCTATCTGAATCACAACTCTTCAAATTGAAAGTTTCCCAACTGGAAGCACTCTCAGTGACAGACACATTGCTCGACGATGAGCTCATTACTTTCCTGTTGATGGGTCAGCAAACTACATTATCTGCAAAACTGTGAGGTACTCCATTTTATTACTGAGCCATTTGGAGAATCTCCATTTCTCCAAATACCAGCATATTCTTCACCTATATTGATAAACAAAGTATTATTAGTTATTTATAATTTGTCGTTATAACTATAGCATGTTATAGAACTGGTATTTGTGAATATACTCCGATGTTTTGAGCCTGTGTGAAGTATTTAATGACATAAAAACCTGTATGTTCGGCCACCAGTAATCAGTCCAGAATGTTTTATTATTTTGTAGTTTACAATTGTTTGATTCAGGCTAGGCTTATATCTGGTTTCATCATTTAACATAACCTGCTTCATTTTTGATAAATTTGGTAATGATTGCATATTGATGGAACTGATATGTCAACCATAAAAGGTCTCCTTAATGTTTAATTGTCTGAGAAACCTGACTCTATAAGGAAATAATGTCAAAAATATACCATCAAGAGAAATATACCATCAAGAGATCTCCCATATTCCTGGCGTCTGGATGTAATGGCAGCTGCCTGGCGACCGATCAGCTGAGTAAAAGAGACTGTTATTAATCTCTGCTTGTGGTTTTGCAATTTATCAAAAATAGTCATGATCTGTGAGTTCTAATGTCGTCTGACACCTACGTTTAAACTGCGGTGGCTTCTGCTACTCTTTCTGCAGATAGATTTCCAACCTTTAACTCTCAAGTCATAAAATAAAAAAGTCAATTTAACTGTATAATATTTCACTTTCAATGCAAAACCACAACCTCCTCATCACCGAGAGAGAAATGTAGGAATATCCAGATTGTGATATGTGTGGGTGTGTGCATTGCTAGCACTTTGCTGATCTCCTATCATAAGCTGGTGGAACTGACATTTCATAGTATGTGGTCCAGGAATCTACCTGCACTCCATCCAAGATCAGAGAACAAGAAGGACCCAGGAATCTATCAGTATTCTGTCCAATATCAGAGAGCCAGAAGGATCCAAGAATCTGTCAGTATTTCATCCAAGATCAGAGAGCCAGGCGAGTTCATGAATCTACCATTACTCTGTCCACATGTAGCTCAAGCCCAAAATAGTTAAATGAAATCAGTGCTAGCGGTCGGTCAGCTTCGGTAACCTAAAAACGAAAGAATTACCGAACGTAGTCTATATTTAAACTGTGGAGCTTGTTCCTCTCATTCAAATGAACGATTCCACCCAACAGTGTTCTTCTAGGATCTACAGAACCAAATGCAGGCAATGATAGAAGTCCAGCGGTGTTTGGGAGCTTCAGTGTCCGATTTTAGTTCCATGAACTTAACGATCAAACACCGCTGCCTGGTTTCATGCTAACAAGATGGCTGCCACCTCGTGATCATTCATACGAATTGCGGCCAGCCAGACAAACAATTAGAACACTGAGGTGAGAACCGTTACATGGTGTTAGTAAGGTTTAACAAGATCCCGGATGGTCCATAGTTCATGCGTCTGTACGGTTCTCGAACAGTATAGGCAAATGGCACAAACAAAGTATTTTAACAGGGTTTTTGCAGGGCACATAGTCTTTGGGCAGGAGGCTAGCCAGCAAGCCCCTCCAGGAACACGTGGCAGAGGCATTTCTGCCACAGGGAGATATGAATTATTGAACAGGAGGAGCATTAGTACCCTGAAACTAAGAGATTCCTTTGCATGGTGTTCGTACAGGAACCCCCGAACTGAGACCGGCCAGGACACCTATTTCCCTAGAACTGTTTTGGGCTAGTGCTTCATGTCAGGCTGGTCAAAACTTTACCCCAGTGGCATTCTAGTGTCACCAAACTGATCTGAGTGATCGTTGGATATGTTGTACACTCAGATCAGGGCTATCTGGGGGATATGGCTTTTGTGAGGTTCCTAGTTATGGTGGGGGTACCTTTGGGGTACTGTATATTTTGTATGGATTTTCTGTAACTGAGAGATAATTTAATTGTTTTTTCACTCAATTATCTGTCAGGCACAGAGGATTTTGGAATTGAAATCCCTTTTGTTATTGTATTGGAGACACCATGTAGGGGTCTGTGCATAAAAGCCATGTGTGCCCGGAATAAAATGAGTTGACTCTCAGAACGATGTTTTGTCTGGTTACTGGGGGAATGGATGTCTGTGTTTTCTAATGGTTCCAGAGTGGCTGAAGGAAGAAATTAGTTGAGGTGACCAGTTGGGTTACCCGTGGTACGTTACAGTGATGTTACTCCGGGACACAGTTGCTTTACATAGGGAGTCTCTGAGAATTCTGAAAAACATTTTCTATCATTGTGTTACATTGTTGTTGGCAAAGTGCCAAGTGCCAGAAAAGATGGATGAACTGACAATGCATATGATATCCAATTACTTTATAAACTTGAAGAGACTAAATTATAAGACTTACATCATCTCTAATTAAGAAGCAATTACATTTTTCCTCACACTGTCTGGTCAAATAAGCGAGCAGACTGAATTTGATACTGAAGTTATATCTCTTTTATGGAAAGGAGGGAGCTGGACACGTAACTGACCATAGATTTTGACCACTGAGATTCTAGGACAGCAGACAAAATTCTTATCCCTTCCCCCAGCGTAAAATATCAACTGATCTACAGTGGCATATAAACTGTCTGGCAGCAGAGGGGTTAAACTTGCTGTGCTTCAAAGCAAAACCTTGCCCATACGGCCTCCAGGCACCATGACCACTAACAAATCACTGAAGTGGTCATGGTGCTGAAAGTTACACACAAATAAATGATTTGATGATGATAAGTTTCTGTGTTCACTGCCAAGACACCAAATCTCAGCTCACATTCCATGCGGCTCGGATTGCTGAACGGCACCCGTATATACCGGAGCCACCAGTGGCAATGTATCATTTTATGATGATCACTTCATCACATTCCCACCATTCATACTGGTTAAATGTGACATAAATCCCAGAGAAATTATGCCAGATCCTGTGTGAATTTTAATAAGAATGAAGTACATTTCACATCGTAAAATTACTTGTTCATCACGACCCATTCAGTAAGATGAGTTACCACCCATTAGAGGAAGTCTTCGGACAGGCAGGAGAACTTATTTAAAGAAAAGAAATCCTCCTTAACTTAGGCTCCTCTCTCATCGATAAATGGGGGACATTCTAAGACATTACATGACGTTAACCATTAGTTTACCGAATTCCTAGAGTATGTATTATTAATACATTTATTTGGGGTGCGTATTACGAGTGTCCTATGATCTGGGAGAGATCTCTCATTCTGAGTTTCTTTTCATCCTACAAACTGTACAGCCGGCCGTCTGCTGGCCCAGTTACCAAGAGCAAAGCGACATAAATCTGTCATTTCCGAACAACCTCGTACAGAACCGAGCGTTTTACATGAGATGAGCCGCGTATGGTCTTACACATTGCGCTCTCTGCCATAAAACTGCCATCAGAAAAAAATTACAGACAAAACCACAATCCATCAACATGCAGCACGGACCGTCCACTGCTCGCCAAGAACAGTCTTCTGGAAAGTAAATAAACAATGACGATTACATGGAGTCAGCGTATTTACATTGTTACAGCGCAAACAGGTTTTCAATGACTTTATTTCCACTTTGTGTGAAATCTGTTTGTTTTAGTGATGTGGCGGATACAGTCGCGTTTCGAGTTACTTAATTCTTATGATAATTCTATTGACCACCGTGTACAACCTGAACTGAAGACGTAGATGAAGACGGCATCTGACATGCGCTGATTTAGGTGTCATAAATTCTTCTACTAGAATATTTGTGACACTTGGTAGCAGATAAAAGGGGCACTTTCCAGAAACACATCACACAAGCTGCGAAATCTTTGTTCTACTCCAGTGATTGCAGCCTTTCAGACGCACGTCTAATGTTTTGCTTCCTTTGTATTCTAGAATCCAGTGAGAGCAAAGTACCAAGTTATTGTGCAGACAAAGGCTGCAGGGAAAACGACGTCTGACACGGTTGGTAAAGAACTTAGGGAAAACAAAAACAACAAAAAAAACTCCTGGGGTGCGTTGCTTTCAAGCTAAACCATCGCATTGATGGCTTCAGACAGAATCCCGATTGTGCAACTCAAGCTCAGGGTAAAAAAGACTTTCTTAAAACTCTGCTTCGTTAAACTTCCAAGTTCACGGAGAGGTCATGTTTCTTTCATTTCTTTTCCCTTTCTTTTACTTTTTTTTCCTATTCTGCAGTTAAATCCCTTTCCATTCACCTAAGCCTAGACTTTCCTGTAAAAATAAAATAAGGCATTGCAGAATATTCTC
The DNA here is from genome assembly GCF_036172605.1 of Pelobates fuscus. Classification (NCBI taxonomy): domain Eukaryota; kingdom Metazoa; phylum Chordata; class Amphibia; order Anura; family Pelobatidae; genus Pelobates; species Pelobates fuscus. Next base: position 4,729,327 of record NC_086323.1, on the reverse strand, counting down.
GGATATGTGGTGTGCACAGATGGAGTTTCTGCACATGATGATTACGGACTAGAAACATTTATCGGTACAAGTTGTGCGTAAACAGTGATGTCAATAATCCTAGCGAGTAAGAAATACCTTTGTTTCCGTTTTGTCGAGCCAAAGAGAACTCTATAGCGTGAAGATTGTTCACATGTAAAAAAGTACAAATAAAATTGTAGATCCCTCACTCTGAATTGCTGATTTGGGTTTGTTTTCTTAATTGCAATTATCTGCAGCCTAAAGGACTAACGCCGGCCCCAACATCTATACGTCATGTTAAAACCCAGTGTTCTTGTGTACACAATATTTAGATGTACGTGATGATAAAGCACTCTACACACACGCAGTTCCAAGAAGCAGCTCAAGGTGACGTCATGTGTTTTGGAGTTGGACTATTTAAGTAATATATCCAAATCCCGTAAGATCATTGCTATTAAAGCTATTTGCTTTGGATAATAAAGTTCCCATTTTATAAGAATCGTACAAGCCAAGATTCAGATACATTTTGGATTTAGTGACGCACCAAACAGTCTCTGCTGTATTTTATAAATATTTTAATCCCATTTATAGTGTCAGTAATATTGAATTTAACCAAATAAATGTGTGTTACATTTTACATAAAGGCAATATAATTTAAAAATAGAATAGATTTTGTAGCGGAGAGCTGATTTCCCGCAGCTATTCTCCACTTTAGATCCAAGGAAGGCTCAGGAACAAGTCATTAGTAAATCCACAACAGAGTTTCCAGCAGGTAAAAAGGTACAGCGAAATCCCCACAGCACTCCCAATAACTGGACGACACACAGTTTCAGGAGTAGAACTGACAATCGTTTATTCCAAGGTTTCTTATAAAGCCTGCTCCCATGCAAGGGAGGGAACTACAGTAATTATGACAGTAACCAATGCAGTGCTTGTTACCTCCCACACATCTCCTCCCCTCAGAGAGCGTCATAATCCCCTTAACTTGTACAGTACTTTACCCCCAACTTGGATGTACCCCTAAACCATCACATATCTTTAATATTAGGGTACCGCTAGGTAGCCCTGATCTGGGTGAATATAATATCCAAAATTCACCCAGATCGGACCAGTGGTTCGGCAGTTACAGGAAGGTGAAGTTTGACCGACCGCACACGAGTTGGTATCCGAAAAGGGTTCCATGAGAATGGGCCCTGCGGTCGGTCTCCGTTCGGCAGTTAAAACAGATATTTATAACTGCCATCCATACTTTAATTCCCCTAGATAGTGATTCCCTCATTCGGTACTTTGTAACTACCGAATGGGGATTCGTGAACTCTCTCCGTTCGGCAGTTACGGAGCTCTGGAGGTCTCAGCGGTGTTTGGTTGTTTGAGTGTCCGATTTGTGTTCCAGACACTCAACGACAAAACACCGCTGAGATTTTCATGCGTAAGATGGCCGCCGCCACGTGTACGCATGCCGAATGGCGGCCACCCAGACACACTGTTAATGAGCCTGTTAACTTGCGGTTTGGAGAGAATGTGAACCTTAATTGCTGGCACACTTCTCTCCGGGGTGGTCTCTCCGTTCGGTAGTTTCCAGAAGTATATAGTACGGATGGAAACTACCGAATAACATACAATTCACATATTACATAGGCGAATAGCAATTTCAACATAGGTAAAAATATAACAATTACAGTCACACAGGCATTTTGCAGGACAGGCTTACTGCGTTCCGCTACAGATTTAACACACACCACAAACTTAACACATTCTCTAAAAATGAGTGTTTGTGTGTTGCCGTAGACCTGTTATGGTCATAGAACGAGGTTTCTTTGTATCTTTGGAAGATGAGTCTACTTAATGCTGAGTATCCAGTTTAATGGACTGGAAGGGAAATGCTTTGTCTTTGGGGGTTTAGTCTCAGCATGTAAGGCAGTGTAGGCAACCTTCGGCTTTTCAGATGTTGTGCACCGCGTCTCCCCTGATTGTTCGCTAGCATTGTGGCTGTGAGAGCATTATGGGGATTGTAGTCCACAATATCTGGAATGCCGAAGGTTGCCTACCCTGTGGCTCGAGTCACATAATGACATATTATTGAATAGAATATTACCGCTATTCATAGCTTGACAGGAGTGGAATTGGCCACAGTTACCCTTATATCTCCTCTCCTGGGTAGGGCTGACCATAAGGTGACTGTGGGTGCCCGTCTAGAGACTGTGGGTTAGGAGCCCCGCAACCATGATTTGTTTTGGCCACATTCACAATTCCCATGTGGGGGGCAGTAACCTACCGAGGTCCCCTGGATCATGGCATTGGTATAAGCATTCTCCGTCACTAGTATTCCCACTTACGGATTACATTCTCAATGAGTAGGTGGCGTCCTTTATGCTCAGGCTGGGATTTCTTAGAAATAATAAAATCAGCTTTCCTATTTTTGCCAAACATAGATGATTGAGGCAAATATAAATTGAATACATCACTGCATTTAGCACATTTACCTAGAAAGTTTATTTAATGAGAAAGCAGCCCCAGTCAACATTGTCACCCACCAAATCCAGTGTCATGTTTTAGGCACCAAATAGAAGACGTATAAGGTGCCCAATGCTGGCCAGAGTATGTAAATACACTAGTGCTTTCACGAAGAGCAGTCTAAGTGTGTAAATGCTGTAACGGATCCACTGGCACTCCTACCACGATTTTCCAATAGATCTTTCAGTGTGGGTCTTTTCAGCTTGGCATACTGAGACTCCATTCAGCACTTGCTCCTTGGGCAAAAAGAACCATCCCACCGCTGCCACCAATGTAACGGCTACCCAGATAGAGAGAGGGTTTCTGCCGTTGAAGACGTCCTTTTTCCCTGCAAGCTGCTGTGGAGAAGTAGGCTGATGTAATCCCATCCACGATATCCAGAGTGAGGAGCAGGTTCAGCTGTAAACAGGAGCAGAATAATATTCCCAAATAATCCCCTTCCAAGAACGAGACGAGGCTACGTTTTGAAGGGTCAAGAAGAACTGAGGACTGGAACACCCAGCCTGCTTTTTATTAGAAATAGATACACACAGAACACTCCCAGGGGGAGGATGAAAACAACCAATAATACAGATGGTAACACCCCCACGTCTCCTCCCCTCAGATAACTACATAACCCAATTAAAATGTCCACATTTTTCCACCAGTTCTGGATGTACCCCAAAAACAGGGGGTACAGCTTTAAATCCGGTAGCGCTGGATAGCTCTCCTTCCGGGGGACAATATATCCAAAAATCACCCCATTCGGATGTATAGTTCGGGAGATATAACGTTCCAAAGTTTTGACCGACCGCACAGACCAACTAGCCGAAATTAGTTCCATGAGTTTTGGCCTTGCGGTCGGTCTCCGTTCGCACGGTAAAAAGGTATGATATTCTTGCCATCCATGCGAATCGCGGGGTTCGCTGGAATCCCCATAGATGATTGCATATAACTACCGAACGAGGGGACGTTCGGTAGTTTCCGTACGAACTTATGGAGGTCTGGAGGACTCAGCGGTGTTCGCCTGTTTGCGTATCCGTTTTCAGTTCCATGCGGTTACAGGCAAACACCGCTGTTCGCACACAAGATGGCCGCGAACACGTGCAAAGTCCCGAAATGGCGGCCACCTCTGTATTACACGCGAAATTCGCACGGAACCAGACGAACAGAGAAATGAAACGAATGGATGTGTAAGTTGTAATTCCCTTGTTTGTTTCACATCCACCAGAGGTTGGGAGAGATCTGTTACAAATGCGTATTGGCCATTTGTAAAGGACTTTTATTTGAGGACTTTTATCATCTTTGTTTTTATGTTTATTTTAAACTAATAAATTCACCATTTTTATTCAAAACCTCATCCAAGTCCTTTTTGGAGCCTCCAAGGAATCCTCACAGGGGAAGTGCCATCCCCATTCAAATTGGCACAAAATCTACACACCTAGAGCCGGGATTCGTAGGCTCAGGACCAGGTGAGCACCCCATTTATTGAACACATATCTGTGTCATTTATCACCATAAGTCTACACATTGGTCTGCTTTCTTCCCTTCTTTTTCGTGTTCCCGAGAAATTCTTCAAGCCGAAGTAGGAGGGTGGTGCTACCATAACAGCACACAAACCTTTATACGGAGACAGTGTTTTCTATATACAGGCTCCTTGAAATGTGAGTGTAATATTCAGCACGATATCATTATAATCACTGTGAAGCCATTTTTCAGTACCATCTACACTATATTGTATTTTCTGTATTTTACTTTGACATGTACCCCATATTTTACCATTGAATGAGACTACGTTTTGGTAAGATTTATCTGTGTTTGAGCGCTCCACTTATAGGTGTAGGTCCTTGTCACTTACACCGCACCAATATCTAAATTTATTCAGTGGAATAGAGGATATTTCCACACTAGTGTATTGAGCTGCCTGTAAATCACTTTTTGACTCTTTTGAGCACTTTTGTTATACACACTCCTCTGTAAAAAGAGGCAACCTTTGATTGGTGTAAATACACTAGTGGTTTCATGAGGAGCAGCCTGAGTGTGTAAATACACTAGTGGTTTTATGAGGAACAGCCTGAGTGTGTAAATACACTAGTGCTTTCACAAGGAGCCTGAGTGTGTAAATACACCAGTGGTTTCACTAGGAGCAGTCTAAGTGTGTAAATACACTAGTTTCACGAGGAGCAGCCTGAATGTGGAAACACAATAGTGGTTTCACGAGGAGCAGCCTGAGTGTATAAATACACGGTTTTCATCAGGAGAGACGTAATTGTGTAAATACACTAATAGTATCACAAGGAGAGGCCTAAGTGTGTAAATACACTAGTAGTTTAATGAGGAGCAGCCTGAGTGTGTAAACATACTAGTAGTTTCACAAGGAGCAGTCTGAGTGTGTAAATACACTAGTTTCACAAGGAGCAGCCTGCGTGTATAAATACACTGTTTTCATGAGGAGAGACGTAATTGTGCAAATACACTAGTAGTACACGAGGAGAGGCCTAAGTGTGTAAATACACTAGTGGTTTCACGAGTAGCAGCTTGAGTATGTAAATATAATAATAGTTCCATGAAGATCAGCTAGTGGTTTCACAAGGAGTTGCCTGAGTATATAAATACACTGGTTTCATAAGAAGCATCCTGAGTGTCAGGATCGGGACAGGGATCCAACACGCAGAATACAAACAGGAGCTAGGTACGTATACCGGACCTTAGAATGGCCGGACTAACGTAAGGAGAAAGCAAAGAATGGTCAGAGACAAGCCGAGGTCGAGGGAACGAGAGAACAGGTAAGCGAGAGACGAGCCGAGGTCAAAGGACACGAGAGGTAAGCAGGAACGAAAATACAAGCCGAGTCAGAACCAAAAAGACAAACAGTAATAAGAGCACTGAGTGACCAGACAAGCTAGAACCACGACAGGACAATGAACCATTACACACATACCTATTTTATACCTTGGCTCTTTAATTGATGACTCCGCCCCTGCCGAGCCCTGATTCGTTGTTCGGAACTAGATTGACAGGTCGGGACGTGATTGCCGTCATGACGTCGGCTCCTGAGCGCCGTGTCATAAATGGAGGCGGGGCTATCGCGGCCGGCGTGTATACGGCTATGAGAGCTGTGAGGATTGGGTGAGTCAGCCCCCCTGAGAGGACGGCCATCTGAAAGTCTAACCTCCTCCGAGGTAGAGACTTCAGGTACCCTGACACTGAGTGTGTAAAAAAACTAGTGCTTTATGAGGAGCTGCCTGATTGTGTAAATACACTAGTGGTTTTATGAGAAACAGCCAGAGTGTGTAAATACACTCATGGTTTCACAAGGAGTATCATGAGTGTGTAAATGCCCTAGTGGTTTTACAAGGAGCAACCTGGGTGTGTAAATACACAAATTTTATGAGGAGCGTCCTGAGAGTGTAAATACACCAGTGGTTTCATGAGGAGCAGCCTGAGTGTGTAAATACACCAGTGGTTTCATGAGGACCAGCATGAGTGTGTAAATACACCAGTAGTTTCATGAGGAGGAGCCTGAGTGTGTAAATACACCAGTGGTTTCATGAGGAGCAGCCTTAGTGTGTAAATATACCAGTGGTTTCATGAGGAGCAGCCTGAGTGTGTAAATATACCAGTGGTTTCATGAGGAGCAGCCTGAGTGTGTAAATATACCAGTGGTTTCATGAGGAGCAGCCTGAGTGTGTAAATACACCAGGGGTTTCACGAGGAGCAGCCTGAGTGTGTAAATACACCAGTGGTTTCACGAGGAGCAGCCTGAGTGTGTAAATATACCAGTGGTTTCACGAGGAGCAGCCTGAGTGTGTAAATACACCAGTGGTTTCATGAGGAGCAGCCTGAGTGTGTAAATACACCAGTGGTTTCATGAGGAGCAGCATGAGTGTGTAAATACACCAGTGGTTTCACGAGGAGCAGCCTGAGTGTGTAAATACACCAGTGGTTTCACGGGGAGCAGCCTTAGTGTGTAAATATACCAGTGGTTTCATGAGGAGCAGCCTGAGTGTGTAAATTTACCAGTGGTTTCATGAGGAGCATCCTGAGTGTGTAAATATACCAGTGGTTTCATGAGGAGCAGCCTGGCTGTGTAAATATACCAGTGGTTTCACGAGGAGCAGCCTGAGTGTGTAGATACACCAGTGGTTTCACGAGGAGCAGCCTGAGTGTGTAAAAATACCAGTAGTTTCATGAGGAGCAGCCTGAGTGAGTAAATACACCAGTAGTTTCATGAGGAGCAGCCTGAGTGTGTAAATACACCAGTGGCTTCACGAGGAGCAGCCTGAGTGTGTAAATATACCAGTAGTTTCACAAGGAGCAGCCTGAGTGTGTAAATATATCAGTGGTTTCACAAGGAGCAGCCTGAGTGTGTAAATACACCAGTAGTTTCATGAGGAGCAGCCTGAGTGTGTAAATACACCAGTAGTTTCATGAGGAGCAGCCTGAGTGTGTAAATACACCAGTGGCTTCACGAGGAGCAGCCTGAGTGTGTAAATATACTAGTAGTTTCACAAGGAGCAGCCTGAGTGTGTAAATATATCAGTGGTTTCACAAGGAGCAGCCTGAGTGTGTAAATATACCAGTAGTTTCACAAGGAGCAGCCTGAGTGTGTAAATATATCAGTGGTTTCACAAGGAGCAGCCTGAGTGTGTAAATATATCAGTGGTTTCACAAAGAGCAGCCTGAGTGTGTAAATACACCAGTGGTTTCACAAGGAGCAGCCTGAGTGTGTAAATACACCAGTGGTTTCACGGGGAGCAGCCTTAGTGTGTAAATATACCAGTGGTTTCATGAGGAGCAGCCTGAGTGTGTAAATTTACCAGTGGTTTCATGAGGAGCAGCCTGAGTGTGTAAATATACCAGTGGTTTCATGAGGAGCAGCCTGACTGTGTAAATATACCAGTGGTTTCACGAGGAGCAGCCTGAGTGTGTAGATACACCAGTGGTTTCACGAGGAGCAGCCTGAGTGTGTAAAAATACCAGTAGTTTCATGAGGAGCAGCCTGAGTGTGTAAATACACCAGTAGTTTCATGAGGAGCAGCCTGAGTGTGTAAATATACCAGTGGCTTCACGAGGAGCAGCCTGAGTGTGTAAATATACCAGTAGTTTCACAAGGAGCAGCCTGAGTGTGTAAATATATCAGTGGTTTCACAAGGAGCAGCCTGAGTGTGTAAATACACCAGTAGTTTCATGAGGAGCAGCCTGAGTGTGTAAATACACCAGTAGTTTCATGAGGAGCAGCCTGAGTGTGTAAATACACCAGTGGCTTCACGAGGAGCAGCCTGAGTGTGTAAATATACCAGTAGTTTCACAAGGAGCAGCCTGAGTGTGTAAATATATCAGTGGTTTCACAAGGAGCAGCCTGAGTGTGTAAATATATCAGTGGTTTCACAAGGAGCAGCCTGAGTGTGTAAATGCACCAGTGGTTTCACGAGGAGCAGCCTGAGTGTGCAAATATACCAGTGGTTTCACAAGGAGCAGCCTGAGTGTGTAAATATATCAGTGGTTTCACAAGGAGCAGCCTGAGTGTGTAAATGCACCAGTGGTTTCACGAGGAGCAGCCTGAGTGTGCAAATATACCAGTGGTTTCACAAGGAGCAGCCTGAGTGTGTAAATACACCAGTGGTTTTATGAGGAGCAGCCTGAGTGTGTAAAAATACCAGTGGTTTCACGAGGAGAAGCCTGAGTGTGTAAATATATCAGTGGTTTCACAAGGAGCAGCCTGAGTGTGTAAATATACCAGTGGTTTCACAAGGAGCAGCCTGAGTGTGTAAATACACCAGTGGTTTCCCAAGGAGCAGCCTGAGTGTGTAAATACACCAGTGGTTTCACGGGGAGCAGCCTTAGTGTGTAAATATACCAGTGGTTTCATGAGGAGCAGCCTGAGTGTGTAAATTTACCAGTGGTTTCATGAGGAGCAGCCTGAGTGTGTAAATATACCAGTGGTTTCATGAGGAGCAGCCTGACTGTGTAAATATACCAGTGGTTTCACGAGGAGCAGCCTGAGTGTGTAGATACACCAGTGGTTTCACGAGGAGCAGCCTGAGTGTGTAAAAATACCAGTAGTTTCATGAGGAGCAGCCTGAGTGTGTAAATACACCAGTAGTTTCATGAGGAGCAGCCTGAGTGTGTAAATACACCAGTGGCTTCACGAGGAGCAGCCTGAGTGTGTAAATATACCAGTAGTTTCACAAGGAGCAGCCTGAGTGTGTAAATATATCAGTGGTTTCACAAGGAGCAGCCTGAGTGTGTAAATACACCAGTAGTTTCATGAGGAGCAGCCTGAGTGTGTAAATACACCAGTAGTTTCATGAGGAGCAGCCTGAGTGTGTAAATATACCAGTAGTTTCACAAGGAGCAGCCTGAGTGTGTAAATATATCAGTGGTTTCACAAGGAGCAGCCTGAGTGTGTAAATATATCAGTGGTTTCACAAGGAGCAGCCTGAGTGTGTAAATATATCAGTGGTTTCACAAGGAGCAGCCTGAGTGTGTAAATATACCAGTAGTTTCACAAGGAGCAGCCTGAGTGTGTAAATATATCAGTAGTTTCACAAGGAGCAGCCTGAGTGTGTAAATATATCAGTGGTTTCACAAGGAGCAGCCTGAGTGTGTAAATATATCAGTGGTTTCACAAGGAGCAGCCTGAGTGTGTAAGAATATCAGTGGTTTCACGAGGAGCAGCCTGAGTGTGCAAATATACCAGTGGTTTCACAAGGAGCAGCCTGAGTGTGTAAATACACCAGTGGTTTTATGAGGAGCAGCCTGAGTGTGTAAAAATACCAGTGGTTTCACGAGGAGAAGCCTGAGTGTGTAAATATATCAGTGGTTTCACAAGGAGCAGCCTGAGTGTGTAAATATATCAGTGGTTTCACAAGGAGCAGCCTGAGTGTGTAAATGCACCAGTGGTTTCACGAGGAGCAGCCTGAGTGTGCAAATATACCAGTGGTTTCACAAGGAGCAGCCTGAGTGTGTAAATACACCAGTGGTTTTATGAGGAGCAGCCTGAGTGTGTAAAAATACCAGTGGTTTCACGAGGAGAAGCCTGAGTGTGTAAATATATCAGTGGTTTCCCAAGGAGCAGCCTGAGTGTGTAAATACACCAGTGGTTTCACGAGGAGCAGCCTGAGTGTGTAAATATATCAGTGGTTTCACAAGGAGCAGCCTGAGTGTGTAAATATATCAGTGGTTTCACAAGGAGCAGCCTGAGTGTGTAAATATACCAGTAGTTTCACAAGGAGCAGCCTGAGTGTGTAAATATATCAGTAGTTTCACAAGGAGCAGCCTGAGTGTGTAAATATATCAGTGGTTTCACAAGGAGCAGCCTGAGTGTGTAAATATATCAGTGGTTTCACAAGGAGCAGCCTGAGTGTGTAAATATATCAGTGGTTTCACGAGGAGCAGCCTGAGTGTGCAAATATACCAGTGGTTTCACAAGGAGCAGCCTGAGTGTGTAAATACACCAGTGGTTTTATGAGGAGCAGCCTGAGTGTGTAAAAATACCAGTGGTTTCACGAGGAGAAGCCTGAGTGTGTAAATATATCAGTGGTTTCACAAGGAGCAGCCTGAGTGTGTAAATGCACCAGTGGTTTCACGAGGAGCAGCCTGAGTGTGCAAATATACCAGTGGTTTCACAAGGAGCAGCCTGAGTGTGTAAATATATCAGTGGTTTTATGAGGAGCAGCCTGAGTGTGTAAATATATCAGTGGTTTCACAAGGAGCAGCCTGAGTGTGTAAATACACCAGTGGTTTCACGAGGAGCAGCCTGAGTGTGTAAATATACCAGTGGTTTCACGGGGAGCAGCCTTAGTGTGTAAATATACCAGTGGTTTTACGAGGAGCAGCCTGAGTGTGTAAATATACCAGTGGTTTCACAAGGAGCAGCCTGAGTGTGTAAATACACCAGTGGCTTCACGAGGAGCAGCCTGAGTGTGTAAATATACCAGTGGTTTCACGAGGAGCAGCCTGAGTGTGTAAATATATCAGTGGTTTCACAAGGAGCAGCCTGAGTGTGTAAATACACCAGTGGTTTCACGAGGAGCAGCCTGAGTGTGTAAATATACCAGTGGTTTCACGGGGAGCAGCCTTAGTGTGTAAATATACCAGTGGTTTTACGAGGAGCAGCCTGAGTGTGTAAATATACCAGTGGTTTCACAAGGAGCAGCCTGAGTGTGTAAATACACCAGTGGCTTCACGAGGAGCAGCCTGAGTGTGTAAATATACCAGTGGTTTCACAAGGAGCAGCCTGAGTGTGTAAATACACCAGTTGCTTCACGAGGAGCAGCCTGAGTGTGTAAATATACCAGTGGTTTCACGAGGAGCAGCCTGAGTGTGTAAATATATCAGTGGTTTCACAAGGAGCAGCCTGAGTGTGTAAATACACCAGTGGTTTCACGAGGAGCAGCCTGAGTGTTTAAATATACCAGTGGTTTCACGGGGAGCAGCCTTAGTGTGTAAATATACCAGTGGTTTTACGAGGAGCAGCCTGAGTGTGTAAATATACCAGTGGTTTCACAAGGAGCAGCCTGAGTGTGTAAATACACCAGTGGCTTCACGAGGAGCAGCCTGAGTGTGTAATTATACCAGTGGTTTCACGAGGAGCAGCCTGAGTGTGTAAATGCACCAGTGGCTTCTCGAGGAGTCCTTGTCATTGTATAATGTTCTGAAATATTGCTGCACGGATATAAAATATTCACTAATGCTGCTCCAGTTATTTGCACATTCAGCAATCTCACTCAATCAGTGATTTCATTTCAAATATTTATATCTGGCTCACATTATTCTGCTTTTCTTCCAAACATATAAGATGCAGCTGTGATCGTTAAATCTGCAAGGGAAGCCAAAATGAGGGAAACACGTTCATATTTCTCCTATTTTGGACTGAAAGCTCAGTATACGCAGTGTTCCATACACAGCTTTCGAAATATCGACATATCAGACAAATAAAATGGGCTTTTACAAAATATAGATTTAAAGGGGAATGCAACAATGGATTGTCTCCATGTCTACACCAAATGAAAAAATGATGAACCAGTCACAGACGGGGAATTCCAAAAACATCCAATTCTGGGGCTCCTCTTCTTTCTTCATTAAACATTTTTTGTTAATTCTCGACACTCATTGATGAACCCTCATGGGTTGGGGATGGGGGAATAGAGTCTGTGACAGCGGTGCTGAAACTAAGAACAGGGTGAGAGAGGGTACAAAGGCTATTTGGGGATTGCACCCTTGCAATTCTTGCAGCTACATTGACACAACATTCATTTTAAAGCAACGCTTATAGAACCATAACTATAGTAGAATGCTGTAGTAGTTATGGTGTTAGTAATCACCTATGGTCACACAGTTTCACACTTTCCTGGGTCCTCCTTATTTTGTACCCCCTTCACAGGTATAACTGAGGGAGACGTTTTCCGTCCATCCTAATGATATCAGTTCCATCCCCCCTTACTCTCCAAATTACAAGGTATTATCTGCTGTTCCTGTTCCCCATCCTTTATGATGCTAAATGGACCTCTTTCTCTCATCTTTTCACAAATTTCTGAAAAAGCAAAATCTCCATCAGCCTCTAAAAGCCTTATCTGACTCTTAGTAACTTGCTCCATACACTGGTCCTTCCCATTCTGTGTCATCTAACCCTATGGGCCCTGCAGAAAGAACTTTAAATGGCTTGGTTAGTGTAAATTTCCTATACCGTTCGGGAACTGAACAACCGCACGAACCAGGGACCACCCATGTGCTTTTTAAGCCCAATTGGCACTTTGTAGCGGTTTCCACCTCAGTGTTCTCATCTTTTCACAAATTTCTGAAAAAGCAAAATCTCCATCAGCCTCTAAAAGCCTTATCTGACTCTTAGTAACTTGCTCCATACACTGGTCCTTCCCATTCTGTGTCATCTAACCCTATGGGCCCTGCAGAAAGAACTTTAAATGGCTTGGTTAGTGTAAATTTCCTATACCGTTCGGGAACTGAACAACCGCACGAACCAGGGACCACCCATGTGCTTTTTAAGCCCAATTGGCACTTTGTAGCGGTTTCCACCTCAGTGTTCTAATTGTTCGTCTGGGTGGCCGCAGTTCTTATGAATGACCAAGAGGTGGCGGACATCTTGTTCCAGTGAACGCATGCAGCAGTGTTGGGTCGTCAAGCTCATGGAACTAAAATCGGACACTGAAACTCCCGAACACTGCTGGACTTCCATCATCGCCTGCGTTAGTTTCCACACAACCTGGAAGGGCACTGTTCAGTGGAATTGTTTGCATGGATGAGGTGAACTATTTTGGGCAGGAACCTCGTGTGTAGTGGGTCAAAACTTTACCCCGGTGGGGTTTCGGCTGTGTTCGTGGGATCTGAGTGCTTTTTGGATATGTTAAACGCACAGATCCAGGACAAAAGGGGGTACATGGTTGTTTTATGTGTATTTTAGGGTGTTTTATAATTTGTTATATTTTCTGTCCCTGGGAGATAATTAAATTATAAGTGTTTGCTCAGGTAATTATCTCTCAGGCACAGAGGATCATTTGAGGGATTTCCCTGTAATATTGTATTGGAAACCCCTTCCAGTGCTTTTGCATAAAAGGCTGTGTGGGGCCCCTAATAAACCAGACTACTCCCAGCATTAAGCCTTGGCTCATGTGTGGGGGGAACAGCTATACTGCTTTAATCACTGCTATACCTGCTATACTCTCTAGGGGTGTGCAAGTTTTCCCACAAGGTTACCACCCAGTTGGATCTCGTTGGGCCCAGGGAAAAACAGTGAACAACCAATAAACATAGAGTCAGATAATGAGTCACTCCCATACATTCCACACAATCCCGTGCCTCTGATTATGAGATAATTGAGTTAATTACTGTATCAACTCAATTATCGCCAAACGAAAAAAAAATGAAATTTTTTATACATTTTAGGAAATACCCTAAAAACATATCTGACTCCCACAATTCAGACATCCCCTGATAGCCCCGATCTGGGGGAGCAACATACTGTAAAATCACCCAGATTGGTTCAGGGGTTCGGCAATTCCATGGAAGCCTTTGTTTTACCGACCGCACATGAGGTGTATGCCTAAAATAGTTCTATGCTACTGGGCTGTGTGGTCGGTCTACTTTCGAGAGCCTGAATTACACAAAATTGCATATAAAGATGGTTTGTGCCTTAGTTCGTTCAAATCATCCTGTTTGTGTGGTTCTTTCACCGAATGCCGCTCTGTTTCCCTGAGTTTACAAGAACTTACACGAGGATGGAAGTCTCAGTGGTGTTCGTGCCGTCGAGTGTCCGATTTGGGTTCCAGACACTCGACGACCAAACCCCGCTGGTGAAGTTCGTATTCCAAGATGGCCACCAGCACAATTTCACTTATACGAACAGCGGCCACCCAGAGGATCACCCAGTTGGTTTGTGTGTTTGTGGTTAAGAAAGTGTGAACAGGGTTAGTAAGGTCAATTGGTGCCATGCTCCTCTCATGGGTTGCCTGGTTGTTCGGTACTTAGTTCGTTTGTCGAACTATATAGGGAAAGTCAGCTGAAATAGGGATAATACCGAACAACCAGACGAAAAGTAAAATATGTAATAATGTTTTACTTGTTTGCCCAAGTAACGAGCAGTAGTAACCCAGAAAAATAGAGGCACACAAGGGGTATGGACAGACCCTAGTACAAAGAAGGGTACTGTGGCAAAGCCCATTCTGCTACACCCTGCATTTTTTTAATTGTGTTTTCATCACATTTATTTTTTATTATATATATTCAAAATAATAATATTAATAATAATAATAACAACAAAGTATTTAACCAGGAAAGGTACATTCAGATTACTCTGGTTTTCAAGTACCTCCTGGGGTTGTAACCTTAGCCCAACATCCAGGGTTTGTTGCTATTACCCAATTTAGAGCAGATTATTAAAACACACTTTAGCTTATTTACAATTAGCACTATTATTTTTGTCTCCCACGTTGGAATTAGTATAGGACTTACTGATATTGGGGTACTGTGATGTAATCAGTATAAGTAGTGATGTACCGAACTGTTCGCTGGCGAATAGTTCCTGGCGAACATAGCGTGTTCGCGTTCGCCACCGTGACCTATTCGTCATCATTGAGCAAACTTTGACCCTGTGCCTCACGGTCAGCAGACACATTCCAGCAAATTAGCAGCAGACCCTCCCTTCCAGACCCTCCCACCTCCCTCCCAGCATCCATTTTAGATTCATTCTGAAGATGCATGCTTACTGAGAGGAGGGAAAGTGTAGCTGCTGCTCATTAGATAGGGAAATTGATAGCTAGGCTAGGGTATTCAGTGTCCACTACAGTCCTGAAGGACTCATCTGATCTCTGCTGTAAGGACAGCACCCCAAAAAGCCCTTTTTAGGGCTAGAACATCAGTCTGCTTTTTTTTTCTGTGTAATGTAATTGCAGTTGCCTGCCTGCCTGCCAGCTTCTGTGTCAGGCTCAGTGGATACTGTGCCCATTTGCCCAGTGCCACCACTCATATCTGGTGTCACAATAGCTTAAGCTTGACATTAAAAAAGCAAAGAAATTGTTTTCACTGTAATAGATTGAATAGCAGTTAGTTGTCTGCAAGCATCTGGGTGTCAGGCCTTCATTGTGTGCTCTGCAGACCTCATATCTGGTGTCTCTATAGCGTGCTTTTACAAAGAAAAAAAGTTTTGTAGTGTAAGCTAATAGCAGTCAGTGTCCTTAAAGCGGGTGTCAGGCCTTCAGCGTGTGCTCTGCAGACCTCTGCCAGTGTACTTTGCCAGTTGCCACTTGTGACGAAACCAACCTCGCCACTGAGAACTGGAGAAGCCTGGTTGCCCGCCTGCTGCCTTTGGACTATGGCCCTGGGAGATTGGGCCCTTTACAAACAGTATTCGGCCCTAACAGAGTGCATGTCACTCATTCTGGCCCTTTAAATACAGTGGGGCCATTCGGTACTTGCCCTGTGTGAGCAGTGATACCCCCCAGATAGCTATGCCATGGAGCCTATTCATATAATGAAAGACTATGGGAAAGACTTTGGCTCCATGGCAATTAAACTGTATTTGTGTGGTCTGCGTGCCATTCACCTAATAATGTGCACGCAGACCTGAGCTATCTGGGGATATGTTAAATGTCTGTGTTTAATGTATAAAAAGTGACTTTATGTATTTTAAAGAGTTTTATGTTGTTTTGCAACCATGTGGTTAATGGAGTCTGCCTCTAGTCCTGGATAATTAGATTTCTTCTCCAATTATCTCCAGGGCAGAAGGGAGGAAGCCAGGATGCATTGTGGGGATGTTTTACTTTTACTGTTTGAGCCAGAAGGAACAAAATAACTTTTAGTAACTTTTGAACCCCTGGTCGGATTCATGCCATTTTTTAATATGTTGTTCCCCTGAATGGATTGATTGTGGATATGTATTTTTATGTGAATGTGATGTATGGTTTTAAAGTTATGAAAGTTGTGTAAAAGTATATTTTGAACTGTACACATAATGGGATTAAGTGTCACACTAAGGGGAGGGGATGTGTGGGAGGTAACATCTATGTTATTGGTTATTTTATGCCTCCCCCTGGGTGTGGCCTGTATGTGTACTCATGTAATAAAAACCAGGCTGGGTGCCCAGCACCTCAGACCACTGCTTGACCTTCAACACGGAGCCTTGTCTCGTTCTTGGGGGGATTCACTGTATGCTGTTGGAGATTTGACTGCTAGGAGTGTAAGCTGATGTCTGCTTTTCCTATTCATCTGCTAGCAGCTATTTGTGAGGTTCCAGCTGGAGTGCTACCTTATTCACCTATATCCAGTTCGTGAGTTCTGATGTTCTGCAGTAGCTGTGCCTTTCTGAGAAAAGGGGATTATCGCCTAAACGGATTTTAACCCCTCATATGCTGAAACGGTCCGTTACACCACTCATATCTGGTGTCTCTTTAGCGTGCTTTTACAAAGAAAAAAAAGTTTTGTAGTGTAAGCTAATAGCAGTCAGTGTCCTTAAAGCGGGTGTCAGGCCTTCAGCGTGTGCTCTGCAGACCTCTGCCAGTGTACTTTGCCAGTTGCCACTCATATCTGGTGTCTCTATAGCGTGCTTTTACAAAGAAAACAAGTTTTGTAGTGTAAGCTAATAGCAGTCAGTGTCCTTAAAGCGGGTGTCAGGCCTTCAGCGTGTGCTCTGGAGACCTCTGCCAGTGTACTTTGCCAGTTGCCACTCATATCTGGTGTCTCTATAGCGTGCTTTTACAAAGAAAATTTGTTTTCAGTGTAAGCTAATAGCAGTTAGTGTCCTTAAAGCGGATGTGTCAGGCCTTCAGCGTGTGCTCTGCAGACCTCTGCCAGTGTACTTTGCCAGTTGCCACTCATATCTGGTGTCTGTATAGCGTGCTTTCAAAAAGAAAAAAAGTTTTTCAGTGTAAGCTAATAGCAGTCAGTGTCCTTAAAGCGGGTGTCAGGCCTTCAGCGTGTGCTCTGCAGACCTCTGCCAGTGTACTTTGCCAGTTGCCACTCATATCTGGTGTCTCTATAGCGTGCTTTTACAAAGGAAAAAAGTTTTTCAGTGTAAGCTAATAGCAGTCAGTGTCCTTAAAGCGGGTGTCAGGCCTTCAGCGTGTGCTCTGCAGACCTCTGCCAGTGTACTTTGCCAGTTGCCACTCATATCTGGTGTCTCTATAGCGTGCTTTTACAAAGAAAAAAAGTTTTTCAGTGTAAGCTAATAGCAGTCAGTGTCCTTAAAGCGGGTGTCAGGCCTTCAGCGTGTGCTCTGCAGACCTCTGCCAGTGTACTTTGCCAGTTGCCACTCATATCTGGTGTCTCTATAGCGTGCTTTTACAAAGGAAAAAAGTTTTTCAGTGTAAGCTAATAGCAGTCAGTGTCCTTAAAGCGGGTGTCAGGCCTTCAGCGTGTGCTCTGCAGACCTCTGCCAGTGTACTTTGTCAGTTGCCACTCATATCTGGTGTCTCTGTAGCGTGCTTTCACAAAAAAAAAAGTTTTTCAGTGTAAGCTAATAGCAGTCAGTGTCCTTAAAGCGGGTGTCAGGCCTTCAGCGTGTGCTCTGCAGACCTCTGCCAGTGTACTTTGTCAGTTGCCACTCATATCTGGTGTCTCTATAGCGTGCTTTCACAAAAAAAAAAGTTTTTCAGTGTAAGCTAATAGCAGTCAGTGTCCTTAAAGCGGGTGTGTCAGGCCTTCAGCGTGTGCTCTGCCAACCTCAGCAAGTGTACTTTGCCACTCATATCTGGTGTCTCTATAGCGTGCCTTTACAAAGAAAAAACTTTTTTCACTGTTATAGATTGAATAGCAGTTAGTTGTCTTCAAGCGGGTGTGTCAGGCCTACGGCGTGTACTCTTCAGACCTCTGCCAGTGCGCATTGCCACTCATATCTGGTGTCACAATAGCGTGCATTTAAAACCAAAAAACTTTTTTCACTGTTATAGATTGAATAGCAGTTAGTTGTCTTCAAGCGGGTGTGTCAGGCCTACAGCGTGTACTCTGCCAACCTCTGCCACTGCACAGTGCCACTCATATCTGGTCTATGTCTCAGGCAGGCAGCATTACACACATGGACGTACGGTGTGATGATGATGATGTTGTACCCGCTGCTTCTTCCTTTGCTGAGTTGTCAGATACAAGTGAAGCGCTTGATGATGACGATGTGTCCATGGATGTCACATGGGTGCCCGCTAGAAGAGAAGAAGAACAGGGGGAAAGTTCAGATGGGGAGACAGAGAGAAGGAGGAGACGAGTTGGAAGCAGGGGGAGGTCGTCGCAAGGAGCTAGTGGCATAGTCAGACAGCATGCATCGGCACCCGGGGTCAGCCCGACAGCACGCCAATCAACGCATGCTGTGTCCACCACCAGAATGCTGTCATTGCAGAGCTCAGCAGTGTGGAATTTTTTTTGTGTGTCTGCCTGTGACAACAGCGATGCCATTTGCAACCTGTGCCAAAAGAAACTGAGTCGTGGGAAGTCCAACACCCACCTAGGTACAACTGCTTTGCGTAGGCACATGATCGCACATCACAAACGCCTATGGGATCAACACATGAGTACAAGCAGCACACAAACTCAATGCGCCATCCTCCTCCTGGTCCAGCATCTTCAGCCACGTCAACCACTGCTGTCCTCCTTGCCCCCTCTCAACCATCTGCCACTCCGTCTCTCGCCTTGAGCAGTTCCCGCTTATCTGCCCACAGTCAGGTGTCTGTCAAGGACATGTTTGAGCGTAAGAAGCCAATGTCACAAAGTCACCCCCTTGCCCAGCGTCTGACAGTTGGCTTGTCCGAACTATTAGCCCGCCAGCATTTTTCGTTGATATGCATTTTTATTTCTTCTTAGATAACAAAAAAATTCTGAAACGACATTGGCAGGGCTATTCACTTGTGTGATCTGTCATGAATTGTAATTTGAATGTTAATTTGAACTGTGGGGCACAAGAACTTGACTAGAAAGCATCTTTAAGCCAACTATGTTTTCACTAAGCTTAGTGAATAACTAACATTAACGAGTCGGATTAAACGCACTCTGCACTCGAGGTATGATCTGTTTAAATGACCCCACTCTGGGCCCTAAATGGTAAAACGTTTCACATGGGCATACGAAAGGTACACATGGCAATTAAAATCAGAAAATATGTAAAACATTTTTAGATATACTGGAAATTAGTACACCAATACGATTAAGCACGTTGATTAATAAACTAAAGAAATGTTAACCTATCAAAGCGGCTTGAGAAAATATATGTTTAAAAAGATACAAAAATATCAAAATCTGCTTATAAAAAATAAATACTGCCTTAAAATTCAAAATGCAAGTATGAATATTAGCACACACAAGCTATCTACCAAATGTGAAAACTATTATTTAGCTTTTCTGGCAACTAAAAGTAACATACTACAGAGTTTACTATATTCAGTGCAATATCTAAAGGAAGTACTGGCTAAAAAATTCAATGCAAAACTAGCAAAGTAGTAAAAAACGGTATTAAGTCGGTTGTTTTCTTTTTATCTGGTGAATAAAATGTTTCTACATTATATCACACAGCTATTTGTCGTCTTCCAAAAATTCTTCTTGTGGTTTTGTCTTTCTGTACTTTCAGGATTCATGTTTGCAAGTTTTTTTTTGCGAATTTGCCAGGAATCTATTTTTGAAGTTGTTCCCCTCCTCTTGATATGATCAATGACCTGAGAGTCTCCGTAAGCAGGGTTGACCTGTTAGTCCCGTTTTCCATTCAAGTTGCACATGATGTCCCGGCTAGGTTTCTAGGGACAAATGTTGGAACCTCGGCGTTGCCCTAATATGGAGGGAGCGTGGAGTTTGTTGGAGGCTTCAATGTGAGTAGCGAGTCCGGGGGGAGACCCAGTTGCCCCAGGATTCCCTCTGCCTCCTGTATGTTGCGTACGGTATGCCTGGCGTACGCATGGCGACTTCTCGCTTCAGTAGTTAGGACACGCCCCCTAGCCCGCCAGCTTTTACCATACAAGCTGGTGGAGTCTTAGGCATTCAAAAAAATTGTAGCTATTGGGACACCGCAGTGGAAGGTACCCGGACAAAATTTATTTTCACAAAAGGCAATCCCCAACCTGTACTCGATTGTGCAAAAGGAAGTAATGGCATGTCTGGCACACAGTGTTGGGGCAAGGGTCCATCTGACCACTGATACCTGGCCTACAAAGCATGGTCAGGGCAGGTATATCACCTACACTGCGCATTGGGTAAACCTGCTGATGGCTGCCAAGCATGGAATGCGTGGCTCTGCAGAGGAGTTGGTGACACCGCCACGACTTGCAGGCAGGCCTGCTGCCACCTCCTCTACTCCTCCTACTCCATCCTCTTCCATAACCTCCTCGGCTGAGTCCTTATGTGACCCTATGTAGGGGGAACAGTCCCTATTCTGCTCTGTGTCAGTGTGTATCAGGGGCTTTGAGGACAGGTGTCAATCCATATCTGCCAAGTGACCCTATGTAGGGGTAACAGTCTCTATTCTGCTCTGTGTCAGTGTGTATCATGGTCTCTGAGGACAGGTGTCAATCCATACCTGCCAAGTGACCCTATGTAGGGGGAACAGTCCCTATTCTGCTCTGTGTCAGTGTGTATCAGGGGCTTTGAGGACAGGTGTCAATCCATATCTGCCAAGTGACCCTATGTAGGGGGAACAGTCCCTATTCTGCTCTGTGTGAGGAGGAGGAACGGGAAATGAGTAGCTCATCATCCAACCTTGTGCAAATGTGGTCTTTCATGCTGTCGTGCCTATTGAGGGACCCTCGTATAAAAAGGCTGAAGGAGAACGACCTGTGCTGGGTGTCCACGCTACTAGACCCCCGGTATAAGCAGATAGTGGCGGAAATGTTACCGAATTACAAGTCGGAAAGGATGCAGCATTTGCAAAATAAATTAAAAAGTATGCTTTACACAGCGTATAAGGGTGATGTCACAGCACAACGGGAATCTAACAGGGGAAGAGGTGAAAGTCATCCTCCTCCTCCCACGACCACGCCATATCTGCCAAGTGACCCTATGTAGGGGGAACAGTCCCTATTCTGCTCTGTGTCAGGGTGTATCAGGGTCTCTGAGGACAGGTGTCAATCCATATGTCAAGGTGTCAATCCATATGTCAAGGTGTCAATATGTCATATGTCAGGTGTCAATCCATATCCATTGTGATTTAGGAATGTTAGGTGATGTCTGCCCTTTATGTATTAAAACCAGACTCTGCATCAACAGTGTAATTTTCCATGGGAGTTTTGCCATGGATCCCCCTCTGGCATGCCACAGTCCAGGTGTTAGTCCCCTTGAAACAACTTTTCCATCACTTTTAAGGCCAGAAACAGTCCCTGTGGGTTTTAAAATTCGCCTGCCCATTGAAGTCAATGGCGGTTTGCCCGGTTAGTGATCGTTTGCGGAAGTTCCCGTTCGCCGTTCGCGAACCGAAAATTTCGTGTTCGCGACATCACTAAGTATAAGACCTACTGATATTGGGGTACTGTGATGCAATTAGTGCAAGACCCACCGATATTAGGATACTGTGACAAAATTAGTGTAGGGCCCACTAATATTGGGGTACTGTGATGTAATTAATGGAGGACCCACCGATATTGGGGTACTGTGACATAATTAGTGTGGGACCCACTAATATTGGGGTACTGTGATGTAATTAGTGTAGGACCCACCGATATTGGGGTACTGTGAAGTAGTGGTAGGCGTAACACAATATCGGGATACGATGGAACTGAATCATAGTATTTGTTTGCTGGGAGGTGATTTTAAGTAGCCTTATAGAATGTGAAAATGTATTTTAAAGTGTGTGCTGTTCCTTAATCTGTATAATCTATAAATATTGCTCACTATGGCAGCACCTGAGAAACGCAGCACCTGAGAAATGCTTATTGCTGAGAAATGCATGTTCCGGTTATGCCCCAAATTCCTTTTTTGTCATCATTGAAAGATGTGTCAGAAGGAAGATATGGTACGCATTTCTTTGGTCACTTGTACGGTCACTATTGTTTCTTAGTACATCATCCACACTACAACGAAAACGTTCCCAGTCAGCACATTTACCTCTAACTAACCTTAAACAATGACAAGCTTGGGGCGCCGGTTTTTAGTAACACAATGAAGTCAGATAAACTAGATGAGGATTACATTAACAAGTATTTTTCCAATATATTTTAATTAAGCGGGCGCGTCTGTAAGAAGTAATTGGCAATAAAACAGCATGCTGACAGAGCATGAAAAACACAACAGTATTTGTTAAAGCGAGTACCTGATCTTGCTTGCACCTTGGGTTTATCCTATTAATAAGATTTTTGTTTACGCTGTGCAGAAAATAACAGAATATTTTAAAATAAAATGGCTGACTAGTCTGCATCCTGGGTTACTGGCCCAACCAGTGCGGGAATTAATCTGACATAATTCTAGGCTTAAAGGAACACTTAAAATACTATAACCACTGTATGTTATGTGTGCGTGAAGAGTTTAGACAGTAGACTGTTTAAGACAAGCAGGGACGTTATACGTTAAGGATGGAACAAGGCAAGGAGAGAGAGATCTGATCATGTGACAGGGAATGGGATCAAGGGGCCAAGTGGTTGGGCGAGAGGAAAGGAAAAGCACAGACACTTCCTGTTTAGTAACCAGAGAGAAGACCTAAAGGATAGGAGAGGCACATGAGAGTGAGGGCTGAAGGGAGATAATTCTTTATTTTACTGTATAATCTCATCAGGAAAACCACAAGCCATGTTATCAGCTGTAAGGTTAGTGTGTCAGATGGCTACATGGGGGAGACCAGAGCCAGATTAAGGTCCAGCCTTTTAAGCAGAGTGCCAGATTGGGGTGCCCTCCTAGAGCCCTTGGCTCTGTTTCTGTGAGTATGTGTGTGTGTGTGTGTGTGTATGTGAGAGTATGTGTAGTGGCTGAGTGTTGAGTGTGGCTAAGTATTGTGTGTACCTGATATCAGTACAGACATGCTACCTCAACAAATGATGGCACACAGGACCATGCAGGGAGATGTCAGAGCCAGAGCTCCAGGCCCACCACACCTCTGTCTAAGCATGGGCTTTAGGTGGCCACCTTGGATTATGAGAGTATGTACTAATGAGAGAGAAAAGTATGATTGTTTACCAAGGAAGAGTGCTGTGTAGTACGAGCATTGCATGAACTTGTAATGGAGAATGTCTGACAAGGTGCGAGACTTCCTCTAGCAACTTTCAGCTGAGCATCTTCGAAGGTAGCGGGATGACTTAGTGTGCCACAGTTGCAGATGTGACTGCCTTGAGGTGTATGTTTTGAGAGGATTGGCTTCGTCCAGGGCAGTGGTGAGAGTAGTGCTGTATGAGAAGATAGCCAGAGTTGGACAGGATAGAAAAGGGATGGACAAGAGTTGGAGTTCGGATGACATTAGGGTAGAGAATTAGGATTTCACCTAAATGGAGGAGTGTTAGGCTGTGGATGATCAATGAGGAAGCTTTCAAAAACAAATGATAAAAGGGTGTTTAACTGAGCGAGGAAATGGAATGTTACAGATATTAGAGACCACTCTACAGTGACATGGGTTTTGGATTATCATTACAGGAATAGAGGTTCTGGAATATACAGGTGATACTCGAAGAATTAGAATATCGTGCAAAAGTTCATTTATTTCAGTAATGGCATGTATAAGGGGAAACTAATATATGAGATAGACGCATTACATGCAAAGCAAGATAGTTCAAGCCGTTATTTGTCATAAGTGCAATGATTATGGCTTACAGCTCATGAAAACCCCAAATCCACAATCTCAGTAAATTAGAATATTACATGCAATCAATAAAACAAGGAGTGTACATAGAACGACATCGGACCTCTGAAAAGTATAAGCACGCATATGGACTCAGTACTTGGTTTGGGCCTCTTTTGCTTCAATTACTGCCTCAATGCGGCGTGGCATGGAAGCTATCAGCCTGTGGCACTGCTGAGGTGTTATGGAAGACCAGGATGCTTCAATAGTGGCCTTCAGATCTTCTTTATTGTTCAGTCTCATGTCTCTTATCTTTCTCTTGGCAATGCCCCAGTTTGCTGGCCAATCAAGTACAGTAATCCCACGGTCATTGAACCAGGCTTTGGTGCTTTCGGCAGTGTGGGCAGGTGCAAAGTCCTGCTGGAAAATTAAGTCAGCATCCCCATGAAGCTCGTCTACAGAAGGAAGCATAAAGTGCTCCAAAATCTCCTGGTAGACGGCTGCGTTGACCCTAGATTTAATGAAGCACAGTGGACAAATACCAGCAGATGACATGGCTCCCCAAATCAACGCAGACTGTGGAAACTTCACACTGGACTTCAAGCATCTTGCAATGTGTGCCTCTCCATTCTTCCTCCAGACTCTGGTTTCCAAATGAGATGCAAAAAGTTGCACTCATCAGAAAAGAGGATTTGGAACACTGAGCAACAGACCAGGTCTGTTTTTCTTTAGCCCAGGTAAGACGCTTCTGACATTGTTTGTTGTTCAGGAGCGGCTTGACAAGAGGAATACGACATCTGAAGTCCACGTCCAGGATCAGTCTGTGTGTGGTGGCTCTTGATGCACTGACTACAGCCTCAACTTCCAACTTCCTTCGCAATTACCTTTTGAGGCTTTCCCTCCTTATGGAGGGTGTCAATGATGGTTTTCTGCACAACTATCAGGTCAGCAGTCTTCCCCATGATTGTGATTCCTACTGAACCAGACTAAGAGACCATTTAAAGGCTCAGGAACCCTTTGCAGGTTATGGCTCACTTAGCTGAGTAGAGTGGGACACTGTAAGCCTAGAGTATTGCACCTATTCACAATATTATAATTTACTGAGATTGTGGATATAGGGTTTTCATAATCATTGCACTTATGACAAATCACGGCATGAACTATCTTGCTTTGCATGTAATGCGTATTAGTTTCCCCTTTTACGTTGCATTACTGAAATAAATGAACTTTTGCCCGATATTCACATTTTTCGGGTATGACCTGTAAATTTAGTTATATAGGGACTGTATTATAAATACAATTAGACAGCTTCTGGATGATTAGTGTTGTAATATAGGTTCTAGATGATAAATAAAGTGATATTTAGGTTCTGGATGATAACTCCAGGTGTATTTTGTATTTTCATTCTGTAATTGGGATAAAACAAACGTTTTGTGCTTCTGAACAGGTTTCCCACACATGTCGGTTTTGTCATTGATTGAGAACTGGGATCTATTACCAGCAATAACATCCATAATCAGGAAACTGACCCAGGAGTTCATCGCAAAATGCTTCATCTGCATCGGGTGACTCTGAAATATCACCTGCTTATTGACTTGTTAAATCAAATCACAGCTGATTAGAAACTAGTAAATCAAATTAGTAGAATTTGGGGCATTTAAAGGTCAGTTAGAGGGGAACTTATCTCGCTCTGTTTAAGCTGTTAGTTTTACATTCTGTGAATATTCTGATTATTAATATATATACACACACACACTGTGCGGATAATGCATTACAGAGTAAGAAGGACACACAAACACACACACACACTGTGCGGATAATGCATTACAGAGTAAGAAGGACACACAAACACACACACACACACTGCGCAGATGATGCATTACAGAGTAAGAAGGATGAAAAGGCCCCATGGAGAGTGTGCAGCTTAGCGGACAGGGGCACATGTGGGAGTGTGGGATGGATGATGCATGATTGGCTATATGCTACATGTATGAGTGTGGGATGGATGATGCATGATTGGCTATATGCTACATGTATGAGTGTGGGATGGATGATGCATGATTGGCTATATGCTACATGTATGAGTGTGGGATGGATGATGCATGATTGGCTATATTCTACATGTATGAGTGTGGGATGGATGGTGCATGATTGGCTATATGCTACATGTATGAGTGTGGGATGGATGGTGCATGATTGGCTATATTCTACATGTATGAGTGTGGGATGGATGATGCATGATTGGCTATATGCTACATGTGGGAGTGTGGGATGGATGATGCATGATTGGCTATATGCTACATGTATGAGTGTGGGATGGATGATGCATGCTTAGCTATATTCTACATGTATGAGTGTGGGATGGATGATGCATGATTGGCTATATGCTACATGTATGAGTGTGGGATGGATGGTGCATGATTGGCTATATTCTACATGTATGAGTGTGGGATGGATGATGCATGGTTGGCTATATGCTACATGTGGGAGTGTGGGATGGATGATGCATGATTGGCTATATGCTACATGTATGAGTGTGGGATGCATGATGCATGATTGGCTATATGCTACATGTATGAATGTGGGATGGATGATGCATGATTGGCTTGGCTATATGCTACATGTATGAGTGTGGGATGGATGATGCATGATTGGCTATATTCTACATGTATGAGTGTGGGATGGATGATGCATGATTGGCTATATTCTACATGTATGAGTGTGGGATGGATGGTGCATGATTGGCTATATGCTACATGTATGAGTGTGGGATGGATGGTGCATGATTGGCTATATTCTACATGTATGAGTGTGGGATGGATGATGCATGATTGGCTATATGCTACATGTGGGAGTGTGGGATGGATGATGCATGATTGGCTATATGCTACATGTATGAGTGTGGGATGGATGATGCATGCTTAGCTATATTCTACATGTATGAGTGTGGGATGGATGATGCATGATTGGCTATATGCTACATGTATGAGTGTGGGATGGATGGTGCATGATTGGCTATATTCTACATGTATGAGTGTGGGATGGATGATGCATGCTTGGCTATATTCTACATGTATGAGTGTGGGATGGATGATGCATGATTGGCTATATGCTACATGTATGAGTGTGGGATGGATGGTGCATGATTGGCTATATTCTACATGTATGAGTGTGGGATGGATGATGCATGATTGGCTATATTCTACATGTATGAGTGTGGGATGGATGATGCATGATTGGCTATATTCTACATGTGGGAGTGTGGGATGGATGATGCATGATTGGCTATATGCTACATGTATGAGTGTGGGATGGATGATGCATGCTTGGCTATATTCTACATGTATGAGTGTGGGATGGATGATGCATGATTGGCTATATGCTACATGTATGAGTGTGGGATGGATGGTGCATGATTGGCTATATTCTACATGTATGAGTGTGGGATGGATGATGCATGATTGGCTATATTCTACATGTATGAGTGTGGGATGGATGATGCATGATTGGCTATATTCTACATGTGGGAGTGTGGGATGGATGATGCATGATTGGCTATATGCTACATGTATGAGTGTGGGATGGATGGTGCATGATTGGCTATATGCTACATGTATGAGTGTGGGATGGATGGTGCATGATTGGCTATATTCTACATGTATGAGTGTGGGATGGATGATGCACGATTGGCTATATGCTACATGTATGACTGTGGGATGGATGATGCATGATTGGCTATATTGTACATGTATGAATGTGGGATGGATGATGCATGATTGGCTATATTCTACATGTATGAGTGTGGGATGGATGGTGCATGATTGGCTATATTCTACATGTATGAGTGTGGGATGGATGGTGCATGATTGGCTATATTCTACATGTATGAGTGTGGGATGGGTGATGCATGGTTAGCTATATTCTACATGTATGAGTGTGGGATGGATGGTGCATGATTGGCTATATTCTACATGTATGAGTGTGGGATGGATGATGCATGATTGGCTTGGCTATATGCTACATGTATGAGTGTGGGATGCATGATTGGCTATATGCTACATGTATGAATGTGGGATGGATGATGCATGATTGGCTTGGCTATATGCTACATGTATGAGTGTGGGATGGATGATGCATGATTGGCTATATTCTACATGTATGAGTGTGGGATGGATGATGCATGATTGGCTATATTCTACATGTATGAGTGTGGGATGGATGATGCATGATTGGCTATACTCTACATGTATGAGTGTGGGATGGATGATGCATGATTGGCTATATTCTACATGTGTGAGTGTGGGATGGATGGTGCATGATTGGCTATATTCTACATGTATGAGTGTGGGATGGATGGTGCATGATTGGCTATATGCTACATGTATGAGTGTGGGATGGATGATGCATGATTGGCTATATTCTACATGTATGAGTGTGGGATGGATGATGCATGATTGGCTATATTCTACATGTATGAGTGTGGGATGGATGGTGCATGATTGGCTATGTGCTACGTGTGGGAGTGTGAGATGTGAGGAAGTGGGTGGTGACAAAGCAGACTGACCTCAGTGCCACTTAGGAGCTGGGCCAGCAACAAGTTTCCCGCCCACCCTCCCTTTGCTGCTTTGGGCCCGGGTGGTTGTCACAGCGAGGCGGGGGGGGTGTCCTTGCCAAATAAGGGATGGTAGATTAGATGAAAAGGGGGATAATGGCCGGGTCTCATCCTCCCCCTGTCTCTTATGGTGAACCTGGAGGAGGTACCAGGTTGGACGTGTCCCCACTGGGTTGCAAGTCGACCGGTGGGGAGCATTATGGTTGGGCCCCACCGAGCGGAAAAACGGCTGGTGGGGAGCCCTGAAAAGGAAGAGGTTTTTATTATGCCGAGGGGGGGAGGTGAGAGCCTTGGGGAAGTTAGATTGGCAAGGACAGTTTCTTTGGTTACTGTATGACCATATAAAAAGTGTTTATGTAAATGTATTATGTTATATGTTTAAGGAGTTATACAGTATTTGGTTGTGTTAATACATGCTGTGGCCTGTTTTCTCCAAGAAGTTGTCTGTCATTATTTGAAGGGGTAAGTTATGGTTTTTATGGGGGGGTGAGGGGAATGCTATCCAAGGCCCACTACGTACATACATGTTTATTCTGTCATAACTGACTCCAGATCGCCATATTTATAGGATGCAGATTGCATCACACTTTGTTATCTAACAGAATTACTCTACAAGCAGTGAGCGAGTTACTGGAAGAAGGAAAGTAGGTTTGGTCAATAATCAACAGAATTCAGCTGTCTGACGTCACAGCTACTGAATAAATGAAAAAAATCTCAGGCACTCACTGTGTCTAGCTTGATAAAGACCAGTTTTCAGGTCGAAACGTTGCAATAAACTGCCTGGAAGTGATCACAGTGGGTGCCTCAGATTTTTTTCCTTTATACAGAGTGTATGGGGTTTGCTGACCCATGCTCAGTGCACCCTGTTTTAAACTCTGTGATTGAGTGCAACCCTCATTTTCCTCTAGTCACAGCTACTGAAGACAGGATGAAAACCAGAAAGATGCATGTATGTACGTAGCGGGGAATGTGGTGCGACTAAGAGTAGGGAGACTACCCCAATTCTCCCCCCAATAATGGCAAACAACGAATATTGGATGAAACAGGCCACAGCATTTATTAAACTTACTGTAGGACTCATCCAAACTTTATTTTTTTTCTTTAATTCAAATATAAATAATCACATAAATATATATATATACACATACCATAATTAACATATAAATTACACTTATTGCCCTACAGCCTCCAACTTAAATAACCGTCCTTGCCAACAAACTTAACCAGGTGCCTATGCACCAAAACTTTACCAACTGGTATCTCGCTTCCCCCTTGTCCAAATCAAAATTTCCCATCATCTTAAATGCTCTACCACCAGCCGGCTTTTTGCTCGGTGGGCACGTCCTATTCGGTAACTTAAAAGTTTACCTTACAGAGCAGGGGAGGTTGAGACCCACCATGTCCATCTCCTGACATTCCATCTGCTCTCCAACCCTGTTGGCAAGGACATGCTCCCCGCTAGCTGTGACGGAACAAAAACAGAAAATTAGGGAGGGTGGGTGGGTGGGAAGTTGTTTGCTGGCCAGAATCCCAAAAGGCAGGTAAGATGATCCCTGCCCCACTACAAACCCATAACCACGCCCCTAAACACATATAGCCAATCACTAGCACCATCCCCACACTCATACATGTGCCCTTGTCCGTTTAGCTGTGCTGACTCCCAAGGGCCTGTCAGTCGGTCACTCACTCAGTCTGTCTGTCAGTCAGTCTGCTGGACGGTTTGTTTGTCCATCTGTCTGTCTGCCAGTTGTTATATCTGTCTGTCAGTAAGTCTGTCTGTAATGTTAGTTGTTCCATCTGTCTGTCTGTCAGTCTGTATGTCTGTGGTGGCGGAACAGCTGCCTGTTTGTGAAACTCCCTTCTCGTTTCCCTATAGATGAACGCCGGTCAGGGGGAGCATTCGTACCCCGACAGGAGACGCTTCACTTGTCTGGATTTCACACTGGGACCTCGCAAACAGAGACTAGTTGATGGCACTTTTGGGGCACTGGCGAGTTTGACAGGCTCGCATGAGCCTTAGGGCGGGCTTCAATCAGCCGGTACTCGTACCAAGGCGGATCTGATTGCGGCCCTCATGGAGGACAACCGGCAAAGCAGTGGGGCAGCTGTACCCCAACCGGAGGGCGAAATGGATGCCATTCACAAGGAAGTGACCCGGCGCCTGACGTACTACAAGGATACCCCCTCCGAGAAAACTATGAACAGGCTCTTCTCTGAGGTCCAAGCCTGTGTTTTGGCACAAAAGATGAATGAAGAACGGGAGAGGGGTCCCCGGGGAATGCAGCAAACCCTGCACCAAAACATAAACTGCCATTCAACGCGTAGAAAGAATTTGAGGAAGTGGAGGAGGGCATTGACGACTTCCTACAGGACCTCAAGCACCAATGCCTCCTACAAGAGATTGGCCCCACAGACTGGATCACCATCTTCCCCCGCCATAACTGTCCCACTCCGAGTCTCTAATAGCCAGATCCCCCCTCAGCGGGCACCGACCGGCGATGCTTTCAGTGCCACCAACCAGGTCACGTTAAACAAAATTGTCCCCAGCTCAGAGGCCGACCCCAGTAGGTGAGCCACGTGGCTCCTCCTGCCCCGCGAGTAGCAGCCCACTGTTACCAGGCTGCTCCCCCCAAACCTCAGATTCCCCACAAAGAAACATGGACCTTCATGCATGAAGTGAACCCCATCCAGGCTGCCACAACAGCCGGGACCACCACAGGCAGCCAGTTCGGCTGAATGGGCACACAGTCCAAGGCTGTGAGACACCGGTGCCACCCTAACCCTAGTTCGACCCCAGCTGGAGAAGAAGACCGGGATTAAGGTCACCGTCCGAGTAGCAGGGGGATACATTCACTATCTACTCACTGCCCACGTTCACCTCGACTGGGGTGCGGGAGCCCAAAAAGTGGAAGTCGGGCTCATGAACCAGCTACCAATGGAAGTATTATTCGGCAATGACCTGGGCCACCTCATCTCCACCTATGTGACTCTCTTGCCAGGCATCGCAAAGGATCTGCGGCAGTATTGCCAGATCTGTGATGCCTGCCAGAGAGTGGGGAAGCGGTGTGATCAGCACAAAACCCCACTCCATCACCTACCCATCATTGAAGACCCCTTCGGCTGAGTAACTGTCAATATGAGAGCTAAGCCAGGATTGGGAGGATTGGGAGTCTGCTGAAAATGCTATGTGTGGGTCAAAAAGTTTTTTTGTTTTTTTTTAATTTAATTGAATTTATTTATTATTATTTATTATTTTACTTATTTTTTTTTAATTGCTTTTGTAGAATATTTGTTCGCATATTGGGGGGTGCCCCAGGAATCCACCGGATTCTCTCAGTTCAAATTAATGTTTGGATAGAGGGTGAGAGGACCCCTAGAACTTGTCAGGGAGCATTAGGAGGGAGAGGGGGAGCCCCATCATGCCATTTGTGCTGGAGTATCAGGAACGGCTGGAGGAACCTCCAGGCGGCCCAGAGGCGCCAGTGCACCTGGTATGATCGGGGAACCAGGAGCCTTTTCTTTCAATTTGATCAGAATGTTTTAGTTTTGAAACCCCACTGATACGACAGGCTACAGGCTGCCTGGCAGGGCCCATACCGGGTAGTGGAGCAAAAGTATGACACTACCTTTGTGAACGGTCCTTGCTCAGGTCCCGGGGTTCGACGTCTGTTACATGTCATTATGCTGAAGCCCTACAACGAGCGGAGAGAGGATGTTGGCGCCATCTGTGCGCCAGCCTCGGAAGACTTTGATAAGCTCCCCCTGCCCTTTTCAGATGCACAGGCAGCTACTGCAATCACCAATCTCCCGAACTGCAAACACACAAATTATCCAACTCCCGAACTGGAACCATACGAATCCTCTAACTCGAACAGGAAACACACGAATGCTGTTAAACAGCGGAACAGGAAAAAACATCCGAACAGTTTACACTCCTGGCAGTCGCACTGTAACAGCATACAATCCAATCCCCCCCTAGAACGAGATGACACTTCGTTTGAGGGTCAGCAGAACTGATTTACTGGGGGTACCTACCCGGCTTTTATGCAGGTCTCTCACCTGGTGGACACTCCCCTAGGGGACCAGATGGGAAAGTGGAACACAAAGGGTAAAAGGACCAATCACGAGCTTACACATTTAAACAATCCCACAATGCATCACAATCCCTCCTCTCTGTCCTGGAGATAATGGGAAGTAATCAAATTATCTCCAAGGACAGAGGCAAAACTCCATTACGCACGTTTTTAGTAAAAATACATAAAAATACATACTGTTACCAATACTGAATAAAACATATACATTCTACCTATCCCCAGATAGCTCAATCGTTCGTTAGTTTGTTCGGTAGATTCTATCTACTGACCGCCCAGACAGAAAGGCACGAATAAGCCTTTCTGCAGGGAAAATAGAAGGTTTTTCATATGGGGCCATATTTCAGTGGCAGGAGGCGAGCAAACAAGCTTCTCCAATGTCCAGTGGCGGGGTTGGTTCCGCCACATGGAGTTATGCTGTAGATTTGCTATTTCTGTTCCAGATGATTCCTATGGCGAAAGTAACCTCGCCACTGGCTTTTGGAGGGGCCTGTTTGCCAGCCTCCAACCCTGTGACTATGGCCTCTGTAATAGACTTTGGATAAAGATATTGTTTGTGCCTTTTTGGACTTGGACATTAACACTTCGAACTCCCGAAGTGGTTCGAAAAGGCACTTCGAACTCCCAAACTCTCAATGCCATTTGAAGCGGAGGTGATGAAAGCAATTTCTCCACTGGTTTTTGGAGGGGCCTGTTTGCCAGCCTCCTACCCTGGAACTATGGGCCCTGTGATAACCCATGTTCAAAAGTACTGTTTCTGCCCCTTGAACTTTTAACTGGAACAGATGTGGCGGCAGCCATCCTAAATTGTCCAGCAGTGTTTTGTCGTAGAGTGTATGGAACTGTTTTGGGCATGAGACCATGTACACGGTGGGGCAAAAATAAGACTTCCAGGAAATTCCTGAACCCCTGAACCGATCTAGGTGATTTGTGGATATGTTGTTCACCCAGATCAGGGCTATCATGGGATGTGACTTTTGTGGGCATATGTTGTATTTTGGGGTACTTTTGGGGGTTTGTATAAATTTATGTTTTTTCTGTTTAGAGTTAATTGAGTTAGCCCATTGTCTTTGATAATTGTATCACTGGCAGAGGGGAGGGATTGTGTACACTGTAGGGGAGTGTCTGCATGTAAGACTCTGTCTTTATTGGTTTGCTAATTATGTGTCCTGTGCCCCACAAGGTTCACCTGGGCGTCAACCTTGTTGGGGAAAACTGTATAAAAACTCAAGCTGCTCAATAAACCTTCAGACCTTCTTACCCTCAACTCGCAGCCTCGTCTCGTGTTGTAGGGTACTGCTATATCACACTGGGGATTGCTATACTCTGTATACTCCCCTGGATGCTAATCACTAGCTCTTTTAAGAGCTGTTCCTGCTTTGCTCTCTGAAGGAAGAGAGGTTTAGCCACTGGAGCCTTGTCGTATGTCCAGGGTGGGTAGGAGACGGTGAGACCCCAACCAAGCTGCGCGGTTTGTGGGGTCTGCAGTGCTTATGGTGTCTGGTGCGGTGCTGATGGTCGTTGGTAAGCACTAGGAGCATTGATTGACAGAGGGTCCGTTACAGCGCATTCGAACACATGGCGGCGGCCATCTTGTTTTGTTGAACGCATCCAATAGTGTTTGGTCAGCGAGTACATGGAACTCAAATCGAACACTCGACGGCACGAACACCGCTAACTAGTTACCTTCCATGGATGATTGGCTATTCGAACGGGAGTCGAATGGCGTTCGGTAAGAATAAACTCCCGAACAAGAGATATATACTGACTTTGCTCACAAATGGCTACTTTTAGTATTTTGGAGATGTGTGGGGATATTGTGTGTTTTGGGGTACTTTTGGGGTTTTATAGAAATGTGTGTTTTTTCTGCCTGGAGATAATTGAGTTACTACAGTATCTGACTCAACTATCTCCCAGGCAGAGGGGAGGGATTGTATGCTATGTGTGGGAGTGTCATAGATTTTAACTCTATTGTCATTGGTCTGGGACTTTGTATTGTAGTTCCCCACAAGGCCCATGAGAGAGTGCCCCTTGCATGGGGACTTGCATAAAAGGCCAAGTATGGCTCCATTAAAAGCAGTTCCTCTTCACCCTCAACATAGAGCCTTGTGTGGAAGGGACAGCTATATTCACTCTGGAGATTGCTATACTTATTATACTCCCTTGGATTCACTATCTCTTATAAGAGCTGGTCCTGTTATACTTTCTGAAGTAGGAGAGGTTCACCCACTGGAAGCTGAATCCTGGCCTTGGGTCCAGGGTGAGTGGAGAACGGCGAGACCCGAACCAAGCTATGGCGGTTGTGGGGTCTACGGGGCTGATGGTGTCTGGTTGAGTGCCTGGAGTCCTCAGTGAGCACTAGGAGCATCGATTGGTGGAGGCACCCGGTCGGGTTGCCAGGCGGTCTCTGACAATTCCCTTATAATATTGAACCAATTAAAGAAGCTATAACTCCTGTCATGTGCTGTGAGCCCCGCTGTCTTATCACAGAGTATACTATAGTGTGCTTTATGCTATCTAAAATTATACTAGTGGTGTACCTTTAGGAAAGTTTGGCTCATGTAGAGACCAGTGGCATACCTATAGGAATGTTTGGCTCATGTAGTGACTAGTGGCGTACCTGTAGGAATGTTTAGCTCATGTAGTGACTAGTGGTGTACCTGTAGGACTGTTTGTCTAATGTAGTGATTAGTGGTGTACCTGTAGGAATGTTTAGCTCATGTAGTGACTAGTGGCATACCTGTAGGAATGTTTTGCTCATGTAGTGACTAGTGGCGTACTTGTAGGAATGTTTAGCTCATGTAGTGACTCATCATACCTGTAGGAATGTTTGTCTCATGTAGTGACTAGTGGCGTACCTGTAGGAATGTTTAGCTCATGTAGTGACTCATCATACCTGTAGGACTGTTTGTCTCATGTA
Source organism: Pelobates fuscus (assembly GCF_036172605.1). Lineage (NCBI taxonomy): Eukaryota > Metazoa > Chordata > Amphibia > Anura > Pelobatidae > Pelobates > Pelobates fuscus. The sequence continues at coordinate 4,694,033 of NC_086323.1, read as the reverse complement.
GTGACTAGTGGCGCACCTGTAGGAATGTTTAGCTCATGTAGTGACTAGTGGCATACCTGTAGGACTGTTTGTCTCATGTAGTGACTAGTGGCATACCTGTAGGAATGTTTGGCTCATGTAGTGACTAGTGGCGTACCTGTAGGAATGTTTAGCTCATGTAGTGACTAGTGGCATACCTGTAGGAATGTTTGTCTCATGTAGTGATTAGTGGTGTACCTGTAGGAATGTTTAGCTCATGTAGTGACTAGTGGCATACCTGTAGGAATGTTTTGCTCATGTAGTGACTAGTGGCGTACTTGTAGGAATGTTTAGCTCATGTAGTGACTCATCATACCTGTAGGAATGTTTGTCTCATACAGTGACTAGTGGCGTACCTGTAGGAATGTTTAGCTCATGTAGTGACTCATCATACCTGTAGGACTGTTTGTCTCATGTAGTGACTAGTGGCATACCTGTAGGAATGTTTAGCTCATGTAGTGACTAGTGGCGTACCTGTAGGAATGTTTGGCTCATGTAGTGACTAGTGGCGTACCTGTAGGAAAGTTTAGCTCATGTAGTGACTAGTGGCGTACCTGTAGGAATGTTTGGCTCATGTAGTGACTAGTTGCATACCTGTAGGAATGTTTAGCTCATGTAGTAACTAGTGGTGTACCTGTATGACTGTTTGTCTCATGTAGTGACTAGTGGCATACCTGTAGGAATGTTTGTCTCATGTAGTGACTAGTGGCATACCTGTAGGAATGTTTAGCTCATGTAGTGACTAGTGGCGTACCTGTAGGAATGTTTATCTCATGTAGTGACTAGTGGCATACCTGTAGGATTGTTTGGCTCATGTAGTGACTAGTGGCATACCTGTAGGAATGTTTGGCTCATGTAGTGACTAGTGGTATACCTGTAGGAATGTTTGGCTCATGTAGTGACTAGTGATGTACCTGTAGGATTGTTTGGCTCATGTAGTGACTAGTGGCATACCTGTAGGAATGTTTGTCTCATGTAGTGACTAGTGGCATACCTGTAGGAATGTTTAGCTCATGTAGTGACTAGTGGCGTACCTGTAGGAATGTTTGGCTCATGTAGTGACTAGTGGAATACCTGTAGGAATGTTTGTCTCATGTAGTGACTAGTAACGTACCTGTAGGAATGTTTAGCTCATGTAGTGACTAGTGGCATACCTGTAGGAATGTTTGGCTCATGTAGTGACTAGTGGTGTACCTGTAGGAATGTTTGGCTCATGTAGTGACTAGTGGCATACCTGTAGGAATGTTTGGCTCATGTAGTGACTAGTGATGTACCTGTAGGAATGTTTGTCTCATGTAGTGACTAGTGGCATACCTGTAGGAATGTTGAGCTCATGTAGTGACTAGTGATGTACCTGTAGGAATGTTTGGCTCATGTAGTGACTAGTGGTGTACCTGTAGGAATGTTTGGCTCATGTAGTGACTAGTGGCGTACCTGTAGGACTGTTTGGCTCATGTAGTGACTAGTGGCATACCTGTAGGAATGTTGAGCACATGTAGTGACTAGTGATGTACCTGTAGGAATGTTTGTCTCATGTAGTGACTAGTGATGTACCTGTAGGAATGTTGAGCTCATGTAGTGACTAGTGGCGTACCTGTAGGAATGTTTAGCTCATGTAGTGACTAGTGGCGTACCTGTAGGAATGTTTAGCTCATGTAGTGACTAGTGATGTACCTGTAGGAATGTTTGGCTCATATAGTGACTAGTGGCGTACCTGTAGGAATGTTTGGCTCATGTAGTGACTAGTGGTGTACCTGTAGGAATGTTGAGCTCATGTAGTGACTAGTGATGTACCTGTAGGACTGTTTGTCTCATGTAGTGACTAGTGATGTACCTGTAGGAATGTTTGGCTCATGTAGTGACTAGTGGCGTACCTGTAGGAATGTTTAGCTCATGTAGTGACTAGTGGCATACCTGTAGGAAGGTTTGGCTCATGTAGTGACTAGTGGTGTACCTGTAGGAATGTTTGGCTCATGTAGTGACTAGTGGCGTACCTGTAGGAATGTTTAGCTCATGTAGTGACTAGTGATGTACCTGTAGGAATGTTTGGCTCATGTAGTGACTAGTGGCGTACTTGTAGGAATGTTTGGCTCATGTAGTGACTAGTGGCGTACCTGTAGGAATGTTTGGCTCATGTAGTGACTAGTGGTGTACCTGTAGGAATGTTTGGCTCATGTAGTGACTAGTGGCGTACCTGTAGGAATGTTTGGCTCATGTAGTGACTAGTGGCGTACCTGTAGGAATGTTTGGCTCATGTAGTGACTAGTGGCATACCTATAGGAATGTTTAACTCATGTAGTGACTAGTGGCATACCTCTAGGAATGTTTAGCTCATGTAGTGACTAGTGGTGTACCTGTAGGAATGTTGAGCTCATGTAGTGACTAGTGATGTACCTGTAGGAATGTTTGGCTCATGTAGTGACTAGTGGCGTACTTGTAGGAATGTTTAGCTCATGTAGTGACTAGTGGCGTACCTGTAGGAATGTTTAGCTCATGTAGTGACTAGTGGCGTACCTGTAGGAATGTTTAGCTCATGTAGTAACTAGTGGTGTACCTGTAGGAATGTTTGGCTCATGTAGTGACTAGTGGCGTACCTGTAGGAATGTTTAGCTCATGTAGTGACTAGTGGCATACCTGTAGGAATGTTTGGCTCATGTAGTGAGTAGTGGCGTACCTGTAGGACTGTTTGTCTCATGTAGTGACTAGTGGCGTACCTGTAGGAATGTTTAGCTCATGTAGTGACTAGTGATGTACCTGTAGGAATGTTTGTCTCATGTAGTGACTAGTGGCGTACCTGTAGGAATGTTTAGCTCATTTAGTGACTAGTGGCATACCTGTAGGAATGTTTGGCTCATGTAGTGACTATTGGCGTACCTGTAGGACTGTTTGTCTCATGTAGTGACTAGTGGCGTACCTGTAGGAATGTTGAGCTCATGTAGTGACTAGTGATGTACCTGTAGGAATGTTTGGCTCATGTAGTGACTAGTGGTGTACCTGTAGGAATGTTTGGCTCATGTAGTGACTAGTGGCGTACCTGTAGCTCATGTAGTGACTAGTGGCGTACCTGTAGGAATGTTTAACTCATGTAGTGACTAGTGGCATACCTGTAGGTATGTTTGGCTCATGTAGTGACTAGTGGTGTACCTGTAGGAATGTTTAGCTCATGTAGTGACTAGTGATGTACCTGTAGGAATGTTTGTCTCATGTAGTGACTAGTGGCGTACCTGTAGGAATGTTGAGCTCATGTAGTGACTAGTGATGTACCTGTAGGAATGTTTGGCTCATGTAGTGACTAGTGGTGTACCTGTAGGTATGTTTGGCTCATGTAGTGACTAGTGGTGTACCTGTAGGATTGTTTGGCTCATGTAGTGACTAGTGGCATACCTGTAGGAATGTTTGGCTTATGTAGTGACTAGTGGTGTACCTGTAGGTATGTTTGGCTCATGTAGTGACTAGTGGTGTACCTGTAGGAATGTTTAGCTCATGTAGTGACTAGTGATGTACCTGTAGGAATGTTTGTCTCATGTAGTGACTAGTGATGTACCTGTAGGAATGTTCGGCTCATGTAGTGACTAGTGATGTACCTGTAGGAATGTTTGTCTCATGTAGTGACTAGTGATGTACCTGTAGGAATGTTTGGCTCATGTAGTGACTAGTGGCGTAACAGTAGGTATGTTTGGCTCATGTAGTGACTAGTGGCATACCTGTAGGAATGTTTGGCTTATGTAGTGACTAGTGGTGTACCTGTAGGTATGTTTGGCTCATGTAGTGACTAGTGGTGTACCTGTAGGAATGTTTAGCTCATGTAGTGACTAGTGGCGTACCTGTAGGAATGTTTAGCTCATGTAGTGACTAGTGGCATACCTGTAGGAATGTTTGGCTCATGTAGTGACTAGTGGCGTACCTGTAGGACTGTTTGTCTCATGTAGTGACAAGTGGCGTACCTGTAGGAATGTTGAGCTCATGTAGTGACTAGTGATGTACCTGTAGGAATGTTTGGCTCATGTAGTGACTAGTGGTGTACCTGTAGGAATGTTTGGCTCATGTAGTGACTAGTGGCGTACCTGTAGGAATGTTTAGCTCATGTAGTGACTAGTGGCGTACCTGTAGGAATGTTTAGCTCATGTAGTGACTAGTGATGTACCTGTAGGAATGTTTGTCTCATGTAGTGACTAGTGGCGTACCTGTAGGAATGTTGAGCTCATGTAGTGACTAGTGATGTACCTGTAGGAATGTTTGGCTCATGTAGTGACTAGTGGTGTACCTGTAGGTATGTTTGGCTCATGTAGTGACTAGTGGTGTACCTGTAGGATTGTTTGGCTCATGTAGTGACTAGTGGTGTACCTGTAGGTATGTTTGGCTCATGTAGTGACTAGTGGTGTACCTGTAGGAATGTTTAGCTCATGTAGTGACTAGTGATGTACCTGTAGGAATGTTTGTCTCATGTAGTGACTAGTGGCGTACCTGTAGGAATGTTTAGCTCATGTAGTGACTAGTGGCATACCTGTAGGAATGTTTAGCTCATGCAGTGACTAGTGATGTACCTGTAGGAATGTTTGGCTCATGTAGTGACTAGTGGCATACCTGTAGGAATGTTTAGCTCATGTAGTGACTAGTGGCGTACCTGTAGGAATGTAGAGCTCATGTAGTGACTAGTGGTGTACCTGTAGGAATGTTTGGCTCATGTAGTGACTAGTGATGTACCTGTAGGAATGTTTGGCTCATGTAGTGACTAGTGGCGTACGTGTAGGAATGTTTGGCTTATGTAGTGACTAGTGATGTACCTGTAGGTATGTTTGGCTCATGTAGTGACTAGTGGCATACCTGTAGGATTGTTTGTCTCATGTAGTGACTAGTGGCATACCTGTAGGATTGTTTGGCTCATGTAGTGACTAGTGGTATACCTGTAGGAATGTTTAGCTCATGTAGTGACTAGTGGCGTACCTGTAGGAATGTTTGGCTCATGTAGTGACTAGTGATGTACCTGTAGGAATGTTTGTCTCATGTAGTGACTAGTGGCATACCTGTAGGATTGTTTGGCTCATGAAGTGACTAGTGGCATACCTGTAGGAATGTTTGGCTCATGTAGTGACTAGTGGTATACCTGTAGGAATGTTTGGCTCATGTAGTGACTAGTGATGTACCTGTAGGAATGTTTGGCTCATGTAGTGACTAGTGGCATACCTGTAGGATTGTTTGGCTCATGTAGTGACTAGTGGTGTACCTGTAGGAATGTTTGTCTCATGTAGTGACTAGTGGCATACCTGTAGGATTGTTTGCTCATGTAGTGACTAGTGGCATACCTGGCTCATGTAGTGACTAGTGGTATACCTGTAGGAATGTTTAGCTCATGTAGTGACTAGTGGCGTACCTGTAGGAATGTTTAGCTCATGTAGTGACTAGTGGCGTACCTGTAGGAATGTTTAGCTCATGTAGTGACTAGTGGCATACCTGTAGGATTGTTTAGCTCATGTAGTGACTAGTGATGTACCTGTAGGAATGTTTGTCTCATGTAGTGACTAGTGGTGTACCTGTAGGAATGTTTGGCTCATGTAGTGACTAGTGGCGTACTCTAGGAATGTTTAGCTCATGTAGTGACTAGTGGTGTACCTGTAGGAATGTTTGTCTCATGTAGTGACTAGTGGTGTACCTGTAGGAATGTTTGGCTCATGTAGTGACTAGTGGCGTACCTGTAGGAATGTTTAGCTCATGTAGTGACTAGTGGCGTACCTGTAGGAATGTTTAGCTCATGTAGTGACTAGTGGTGTACCTGTAGGAATGTTTGGCTCATGTAGTGACTAGTGGCGTACCTGTAGGAATGTTTGGCTTATGTAGTGACTAGTGATGTACCTGTAGGTATGTTTGGCTCATGTAGTGACTAGTGGCATACCTGTAGGATTGTTTGGCTTATGTAGTGACTAGTGGTGTACCTGTAGGAATGTTTGACTCAGGTACTCAGAACCTAGTAGGGGTCTTAACTAATTATAAAGCTTGGGGTGTTGGACATGTCATTGTCCACCCTCACCAAATAATAATGTCTCCCCTCCCACCAATAGCCAAGGCCCCAATCTCAAAGTAATCTCCTAAAATAAATGTCTACCTACCCACCCCCCTCACCCTATTAATAGTAAGGAGAGGGCAAAAAATCTAAACCTGTTAAAAAAAATGTATACTTTCCTTTAGAACTCTTTTTTTTTTCTAATTCTAATTTTTTTTCAGACTTCAAAAAGGTCAAATAAAAATCCTTAATTCCAGATGCCACTAAATAAAATGAAAAAGGGCATACCTCAAAAAAAGAAAAAGAAAAACATGCCAGAACAAAAAAATAGCCCTTCTTCACCCATTAAGGGCTCGCCACAGAATGAGCGTTCGTAGTGGGGAAAACCCATTTATAGCTTCCCATGCTATGACAGGCAAATAGCGAGCGAATGATAATCTGCGAACGAGTATCCGAATGCATTTAGTTTATTATTGGTCGCCATGCGGTCATCGATACATATCTGATTCTAGTGCTTTAGATTGGTCCAGATGCGGAAATCAATGAACCAACGTTACAAAATCAGTCAGATCTACCACATCCTGACAGCATTATTATTTTTCTACTAAATATGAGCTGAATATAAGTAGGGACTTTCCCTTCTAAATAGGGACACTCGGGAGGTATGTTGGTTTATATATTTCCCACAAGCAGCAGGGCACATGTTAAACATTAATACGTGTTAATTGACAGCTGCAATCGCAGACTGTTTTTCTTTTTCCAAGCTCCATATTTTTTTTATTGAATCCATGTTTTGCTTGTAGAATAAACCCCTTTTAAGCGCTAATGTGAAAAACCCTGATTATTTCCCCCAACTATCTTTAACATACGTACAATTATATCTGGAGGGTTATTAGCAGCCTTGTGCCATTAATCACAGATAATTCGTTCTTCTGATCGTATTGTAGTTTTGTGGATTTTTCTGTATTTTAATGATTGTCTGCGCAGGGTTAGTATGAGGTGCACTGCCGACTCTTTCCCAATTAGACTGTTATTAGGGAAACCGCAAGTACTAAAAATATGAATTCCGCTCCATGTGTCTGAAACCCAGGTCTATTAGGAGAATAATATAATCCCAGTTTATTCCATGTCTGAGCACTGATTATTGCTAAATTGACCCTGAATGAAAACAAACGATTCAGGAGAAAAACAAATTCTGGAAACGAAATGCCATCATTTTGAAATTGCAAAAATCCTTGACACTGAAGAAAGGTTTCTGGGTGTGATCGCTGGGCAGGTTTATCGGGTTTATCTAAGTGAGCATCACAGATACAGAAAGCCCGGTATTACCGTTACACGGATATCGAGATATGTTGATTGGGAGGAATACGATGGATATTCATTGCTCTCTGTCGCCCCATTCACCTCCTGCTAAGGGTTGATAAAACCAACCCCTGTCCCCGGGCCCTGCAGTGGGGCTTTTATCACCCCTGTAATGTGGGAGCACAGGATATACTGATACATTATTTTATTAATAAATGGGGAATTACCAGCGGGCCGGTAAATCACACAGATGCTTTGCCAGCTCTACGGTTCTGAAGCAGCTGGGCATCTCCTGTTTGTCCAATCCAATCCTAACATACCAAAATAGAGAATTAAATCAGAGAATCTCTAACTTTGTTCGTGTGATTTCCTGCTTTCTTTTTTTTTTTTATTATAGGAACTGTTTTCAGCTTGTTGAGGTTCTTTAGGGGTTAACATGAGAAGTGATGGATTTGGATGGATTTGGTAGATCTTCCCTAGCGAGGATATCGCACCCCTGGATTACAGATAACCTCTATATTATAGGAACATGGCCTATTCATGTAATATATATCGCTGGAGTGTTCCTTCCAAACCTGGCACAGCCAAGGCACAGATTATCGGATACATTGTATCGTTACTCCTCGTCTCTCTATGCTGACTGACAAGTCCAAAGGGCAGAGCTTATAAATGACTGACATGAAGTAAAAATACAGTGTCCTTGGCTCCAGTACAGAGGGGGAATTCTGCATTACATTTCACACATCATAAACACACATTTGTCAAATATTGGGGTTAAATAAAGATAAAATTAATATTGCTGGAAAGCAGTAGAAAGCATTTTGGTAAGTGATATCGGCGTCAGACGCGTTAACCGTTCTAATGTCTGAAAAGGTGCTAATCTGGATCTCCATAAACGACTCTATAAATGGGCCCATTTTATTTGGCTCTTATTGCACAATAATGGTTTATTTAATGTGCCTTTTATTTACAGAACAGTAAATCATATTTAGACAGTTTTAATTACTTTGATAAATTCTGACATCTACCATTGAGATGCAAATAGAAATGCAGCCACATTCAAACTGTTACTAGCCTGAAATAGAATATACAGCGGCTGTATCCATTGAATTTATGGAGTGAGAATTTACAGGATCAAAGCTGCACAGAGTCCGTCCACGCGTCACGGAAAGCGTTTTGTTCCCAGTCAGTAACTACACTGTGAACGTTCGGCTATTTATTAGCTAATTATTAGCGCAGCAATGAACGGCTAAAAATCTCAGGGTACAAAAAGAGAATAGTATTCATTTAAAGTAACTGACAGGAAGGAAGGAAAAGTAATGTGTACTGAACATATTAACTGAACGTATTACTGAATTACCTACTGCTGAACATATTATCCAAACATATTACTGAATTACATATCTGAACATATTACTAAACATATTATCCAAACATATTACTGAATTACATATCTGAACATATTACTAAACATATTATCCAAACATATTACTGAATTACATATCTGAACATATTACTAAACATATTATCCAAACATATTACTGAATTACATATCTGAACATATTACTAAATTACATATCTGAACATATTACTAAATTACATATCTGAACATATTACTAAATTACATACTACTGAACATATTACTGAATTACATATTACTTAACATACTACTAAACATATTACTGAATTACATATCTGAACATATTACTAAATTACATACTACTGAACATATTACTAAATTACATATCTGAACATATTACTAAATTACATACTACTGAACATATTACTGAATTACATATTACAGAGCATATTACTGAATTACATATTACTTAACATACTACTAAACATATTACTGAATTACATATCTGAACATATTACTAAATTACATACTACTGAACATATTACTAAATTACATATCTGAACATATTACTAAATTACATACTACTGAACATATTACTAAATTACATATCTGAACATATTACTAAATTACATACTACTGAACATATTACTAAATTACATACTACTGAACACATATTACTGAACATATCAACTGAACGTATTACTGAATTACCTACTGCTGAACATATTGCTGGATTACACATTACTGAACATACTACTAAACATATTATCCAAACATATTACTGAATTACATATTACTCAACATACAACTGAACATACTACTGAACATATAACTGAATCACATATCTGAACATATTATGGAATTACATATTACTGAACATACAACAGAACATACTATTGAGCATATTACTGAATCACATAGGTTTGCAGTAAGCTCTACATATCGAGTAAGTGCGGAAACTACATATAAACGGGGAACCGTAGGGAAGAAAGGGTAAGAAATAGATGTTAAATTTGTTTTAGTTCTACGAGACACCGTGAAGGTAACCCCTTCCGGTGAGATTGAGAAACCGTCCACGTCGAACGCTCGCACGTCCGAAACTCCTCGAAAAGATATCAAACATAGAAGCAAAGTGAGTTTGGCCGACAACTGACGTAGAGATAATTCTGAGTTGTCTGGCCAATTCCTAACTGAGGACCACCTCTACATCCCACATATGATTATACTTAGGTTCCGGTGGTCTGGACAATTTGATGCCTCGCAGCAGGCGACATACCAAAGGATCCTGACCGACCGGAGAGTCTTGCATTGGCACGCGTGCCGCTGAAATCGCAGAACATGCCACATTGATGGAATGATAGGATTTTCCCTCCGTGTAGAGGTGGGACAAAAAATTTACCACCATGGTGTTAGGTGCTGTAAAGGGATCACAATTCCTTACCACACACCAGCGGTTCCATGAATTCCATGCTGATAGATAACTCCTTCGGGTACCCGGTGCCCATGAATCCCATAAAAGGTCTTTAGCTGGTTGCGATAGTCCCTCAATGGACCAGGTTCCCCTGAAAGACTCCAGACTACCAGCTCCAGATTCTCCTGTATCACTAGTGGATGTGGTTCCCCTTTCGTGTCTGTCAGTAGGAAGTGGAACGATGGAAGAAGTAAGGGATGGTCTTGTGTTAGAGCCAATAATTCTGGAAACCACGCCTAACTTTTCCATAACGGTGTGACGAGAATCATCGAGATCTTGGTCATTCTGATGCGATGGATTACTCTCGCTATCATTGAAAATGGTGGGAATGCGTACGCTCCCCTTGGGGTGCACTTTGTAGAAAGGCATCTAGCGCCTCGCATTGAGGGTCTGGAAACCAGCTGTAATATCTTGGTAACTGTGTGTTCGTCCGAGACGCAAACAGGTCCACGACCAATGGGCCCCTGAGGTCCTTCACCACTGAAAATACTGACGTGTCCAGTCGCCTGTCGCTGCCGTCTCGCCAGTGTCGAGAAAACCAATCCGCCATGAGGTTGTTGATTCCCGGTAAATATTCCGCCTTGATCGTAATGTTGCGGGGGATACAGAATTGGTAGATGTCCTTCGTCGCCTCTGTCAAGCTTCTTGATTGGGCTCCCCCCAGGCGATTTATGTATTGGACCGCGGAAATGTTGTCCATGCGCAGTAGGATGCAGCAGTTCGCCATGTCCTTGGCTAGACTGCGAATCGCAAATAATCCTGCAATCAGTTCCAGGCAGTTGATGTGGAGACCCTGTTCCTCTTGAGACCATGGATCTCCCATGGACGCGTGGGTGCAGTGAGCTCCCAGCCCCAAAGGCTCGTGTCCGACTCCAATACAAGTTCGGGTCATCCCGAAAATGGCTTTGCCGTTCCAGGCTTCCATGTGAAGTAGCCACCATCGAAGTTCCATCCGAGCTTCTGCGGAGACAGGAATCCAGTGATCGTATGTGTGTCCGGCTCGCAGGTATTGAGCTTTCAATCTCTGCATGGCCCGGTAGTGAAGCGGGCCTGGGAAAATCACCTGTATTGATGAGGAGAGTAGGCCTACTATCCTCGCTAATAATCAGAGAGGTATGGTGTCTCTCCTGAGTATCCATCGTATTTCCTTCCAAATGGCCACTATCTTGGATGCGGGGAGGCGTAGTACGCCAGAGTTGGAGTCTATCTTGAACCCGAGGAACTGAACTACTCGGGATGGAGTCAACGCTGATTTTTCTCTGTTCACTACAAACCCCAATGATTCCAGAAAGTGAATGGTAAATCTCGTCTGAGATCGAATTCTGGATTTGAAGTCGCAGAAGATCAACAAATTGTCCAGATACACGAGACAGCATATTCCCCTTTCTCTCAGATGGGCCATGACTGGTTTGAGGAGTTTCATGAAACACCATGGAGCCGAGCTTAGTCCGAATGGTAGACATGTGAATTGGCAGGGGCGGCCCTTCCAGGTGAAACGGAGGAAGGGTCGGCTCTCTCTTGCCATGGGGACCGACAGGTATGCATCTTTTAAGTCTCGACGTGTGAACCAATCGTGTTCGTTCAGTAAGTCCCTCAGAAGGTGAATACCTTCCATTTTGAAATGGCGATAAGCCACAAATCCATTGAGTTCTCGTAAATTGATGACTGGACGGTAGTCTCCCGTCTTTTTCCTGATGACGAACAAGTTGCTGAAGTAACCCTGGTCGCCTGTGGCGAATTCCACCGCTCCCTTTGCGAACAGGGTTCGTATCTCCGTGTCTATGAGGCGTATCTGGCTCTCTGACGCCTGGATTGGCGATGGTCGCCTGGTCTGAACTGGCGTATGGGTAAACTCTATCACGTACCCTCGCACAGTCTGTAGGATCCATGCATCTGTGGAGATGCGTTCCCACTCCTGTGGAAAAAGGGACAGTCTGCCAGCAGTTACACTTGAATGACATAACGGAAGACAGTTCATGCTCACCTTAGTTGAATCATCCCCGTCCTCTGCTCTGAGTGCCTCTGGTACGGAACGATCCCCTTGTGAAGATGGCTCTTGCTGATGGAAAGAACTGTTGTGTAGCATATGGTCGACTGGGGCCGGATGGCCAGAAGCGGCGGATGGCCCGACCCCTCTGCCAACCAGCCCTGCCAAAAAACACCTTGCGTTGTTTGTGGGGTCCGAAAGACTTGTCTAATGGAAGATTGGGCCTTATTCAGTGTAGTGAATAGGCCAACGTGTTTTTTCAGTTCCGCCAGGAATGGTTCTCCAAAGATCAGCCCGTCCACCCGGGTACCTAGCTCTTTCTTTCCCAGGTCCAACAGTTTGGAGTCTGTGGCAAACCTAGCCACTTCAGACTATAGAACTGTGACTCTAAAGGTTGTCCTAAGCACTGCTGCCATATTGTGTTTGAATGTAATTTGCTTTCTGTATTGAACAGTATGATTGCCTTTATCCCTATAGTATTCGTATGCTAGCAGCCGAAAGCCGCTAGCATTTACATGGTTGTTTCACGAACAGCAACTTTACTGGACTGTTCGTCAAACAAAATAAGTACCGAACCCAAGCCCACACACTGAGGGTCGTGTGGCACCTATTAACAGATTGCAACATTGTTGCAATCTGTAGTTAAGTGCTTTCCTGGGTGGCCATCATTCGACTACCGACCACGCGGCGGTCGGCCATCTTGGATCCTTTGTCTCCCCAGCGGTGTTTTGTCGTCGAGTGCCTGGAACTGAAATCGGCTACTCGACGACACGAACACCGCTGTACTTCCAGGCCGTTCGGGAGCTCCGGTCTTCTCCTACTGTGGTTCCCCATCGGTGTTCGGTACTTTCAGACGACTTTAATAGTAAAGCGTATTTCGTGTGGCGTTCGGTTGTTTTAGCTGGGATCTGAGCGATACTCTCACGAAAAGTGCATTCAGACCCCAGCTATCTACCGAACGTCCGTTCGTCAGAATCACATGAATATTGTACGAATGGTGAATTTAAATGTAAAATGCCGGTTCTGCTGCACGGAGGGATAATCCACTTAACGGTGTATTTCAGTGGGAGTGTCCCTCTCGTGCAGCAGTGCCTGATGGGAGAAATGCTCCAAATGTTAAGTCCCCCATGTAATCCCTCACTGTATTACCCCTGCTATGTCAGTAAGGAAACCCCTTGCATGGGGACTTGCATAAATACTGGAAGCTGTGAATAAAGACCTCAGTTGACTCCCAGAACTGTGTTTCATCCGGTTACTGGGGGATTTAGGATATTGCCTTACTTTTCAGTGCTGACTGTGGATTTCCCCTAATACCAGCGGAGATCGTGGGATTTAATATTGCTACTCCGCTACAGAGTCTATTTTCAATAGGGCCGCTTTACGTCGTTCTGCGCACATGGCAGCGTTAGAGTTACCTAGAAGGCAGGATGCCGGCTGTGCCCATTCTCTAATGTCGTGTGCCTCGAGGGTTGTCCCCTGAGTAAGTGCCAAATCTGCAAAGTATAGGATCTTCCACAGTGGGCCTATCGTGTCCAGCATTTTGTCCTGAACCGATTTCATGCCCTTCTCAACACCTTTCCGCGGGTCTCTGCCCGAGCGAGACATAAACACCCCACTGGGGTGATGGCAATCTTGTAGTTCTCTGCCCTCCATTCGTCCATGATTTCCAGTGAAGGCGGAGATAATGGTTCCTCATCCCCTGATGAGGGGGGTTGTGGAGGGGAGCGGTCCAGGCGCCTTGATTGGTGACTCTGCTTCCGCAATATCTTCCCCTCACATCTTGGAAGGGTCGTTTTGGATCCCTTCCATTGGTGTTTGGACGCCCCCGCCTCCGCCCTGGGTTTGGTAGGGCCCTTATCCTCTTTTCTCGACGGAGGCGTGGTGTCCGCCATCTCCGGCGGTGTCTGTGTCATCATTTTGGCCAAAGCTTTTTATACCGAGGCCGACACCGCGGCATTGATCATGACCTGGAAATCCATAGATGGTGATGGAGGAGCGTCTGACATAATGGCAGCTTGTTCCTTCCCGTGTGTGGGGAGACAGAGTATACAACAGTGCGTATGTAGCTACACAGTGGCTTCCACGTACAACTGGGGGTCACCCAGATACCATGTAATCAGTACCACTAGGAGTTTGAATAGTGGTCTGTAGAGGGGGTCACACTCCTATCATCCAGGGGGACGAAGCCCGGTAACGGGTCGGGACGAAGCCCGGTAATGGTCAGGACGAAGCCCGGTAATGGTCGGGATGTAAGCCCGGTAATGGGAGGTATCAAAGACCTCAGTACGCTTTTTTTGTTTTTTTTTAATTCTTTATTTTTGCAGTGCTTATAATGGTTACAGGCTTACATATGGTACCCCAACGGCATTCCATACATTGATTTCTAAACATTAGTTACATTGGGTAGTTTATAGACAATGCACTTTTTTTTTTTGTTATTACATAAAGATAACAATCGATTAATAACAGTGGCTTGACATTTACGTAGAGTGTCCTCGCTTTACTGTCTAGACGTAAAACCTGGTTTTGCTTGACTATGCATAAGTGAGAGGCATACATTTTATGCACAGTGACTGCAGGTCTAAGTAGTCATGACATGCAGTAGATAAGACAGTAGGTTTGTGTTTCAGGGTATGACAGAGTATGCAGTGTTGGCTACTGATAAACATGTAACTCTATAAAGGTTTCCAGCTTAACTAAGATTCTCATTAAAACAGGGTGCCACCAGGCAGGGCATCTTACATTACGCTATTTCCTCTATACGTATAAAGCTTAACCAGAAATTAACTATGTACAAAGTTGTGTGTAGAGGATGTGCAGGTTATTTAGTGACTGCAATTATAGTGCTATCTGATGTAGTTTGTCGTGGCATACTATACTTTATGCTTCTTATTATGAATGACTGGGGTCACCACCAGCTCCACCCCGGCGCAGAGCATGAGGTAGTTGGGTCGTGGTCCGTGCCTAAGTGTGGGGAGAGTCCCTGGAGGCTACTCCACGAGATCTGCTGGGTCCCAGAGTCCCGCCATAGCTTCCCGGTTGCCGGGTAAGTTTGAGTGCTGTGGTACCATGTGGTCAGTGGATGGTGTGGATTTTCTTGTTTGCCCTTCCAGCATTTCTCAGTAAAGGAGCTTGCTCGGTCAGAGTGCGCCTCAGAGGTTGCCGCTTTGCTGTGGGTTTGTGAGGGAAGTGCCTTCATTTATGGTTGTCGTCTGTCAGTATGCGTGTTTCAGGGTCGTTGCATGGGGACTCCCGAGTTAGCAGTGCTGCTGTGTCACCTTGTCAGCGTGTCTTAGCGGGAACGCCATCTCCGTCCGTGCTGTTGCTGTGTAGCCGTCGGCCATTTAGTTGAGACCGCGTGGGGGCCTCTTTCCTCCGGTTTCTGGCCGTCCAGGTACGTTGCCAAAACGGGAGCCCGCCTGGTGGGGACCGGGATGACCCCCCGGCTCACAGGAGGGGGAAACGGGACCTGGAAGGCTCCAGGTTGGTGGTAGTTCATGTTAGGCAGGGCGGAGAGCGAGGCAGCGTCCGTCTGCCCCAGTCCCCTCTCGGGTAGGCCTCAATCTCCGAGCCCCGGAGTCTCTAACCAGGACCTAGAGCCACCCTGCAGCAGGTGCCCCAGCTACACCGGGACACTCCAGAGTCTCTTGCCATGGGCCCCCGGGTCAGTGTAAGCCGAGTAAAGTGGGTAAATACCTTATTTTCTGTAAATTTCTCGGGAGCCCTTGTGATGTGCAGCCTGCTGGCAGGGCTGCCAGGCCCCGCCCCTCAGTACGCTTTTTTAAGGGGGTCACCCTTGTGCATGAAATTTTGTGGAAGTTTTGCCACTGTGAGGTCTTCACCAATATACAGTGAATTGCGTGGATCACCCCAGTTATACCATGGAGGTGCCGGATAAAGCGTACTTCGTTATAAGCCCTTGATTGGGCGCGCTGGTCACCCCTATGTAAATATTGTCACTAGGACAAATGTCAGACTTTTTATGTATATATATATTTTTTTTTGTTTGTTTGTTTGTGAATAGGTCTTCAATGTTTCCACCCGTGTGGGTCAATCACTGTTGCCCTCTGTGAGCGCTAACCAACTGGGTAATGCAGCCTGAGCAGTATGAGAGTTGTCTTGTGACTGGTAGTAATACCTTCCATCTGAGCTTGTTTTAATACAGTCCCAATGTTATGTCTCCTGCAGTGGCTCCCTAACACAGGGCTTAAGGGGTTAACCTGCAATGGGGGAGTATGGAACATGCAAAATCCTGTGCCAGTTCGTGGGAATCACGAACTGGCGAAACTAAGATGGCCACCGAGGATCTCGCGGTATTGCGAGATCCAAGATGGCCACCGTTCGCGCGCAAATTTTGCTGCGCGGTCCGCAATCGCGGTCCGCAATCGCGGCCCAACGGTACTGGTCGGCACCCCCCGTGCCCCCCTCCTACGACCCAGCGCCCTGGAACCCTTAAGTAAGCTTGTTGGTCCCGCGCGATCGCGGTAAAATGCAGAGAATCGCGAGGACAATCAGACAAGAGGCAGACTGAGATAAACAGTACCCTGAAAGGGGAACCCAGGGTAAAAGGAAACTATCACACAGTCCAGGGTGAGAGGAGGAAAGCTGAGGGAGAGCAGGGATGGATATTAGGGAGAAACAAGACAGGATAAGTTAAAGAGACAGGATAAAGTGTACTGCTAAGAGAAAACAGTTGAGAGCAGAATACTCTGACCTGTGCCTTGGCTGGAAGCAGCAAAGAAAGAGGAAGTCATGTGACGATCAGGGCTTTATATATGGATATGTGGTTTGTTATGATTGGTTTAAAGTTTATTGATTGACTTGTGCTGCTGGAGGCATGAGAAAAGAAAGTCATGCAAAATAGGAAGCCTCCTGTCATGTAATAAAATGACAGCTATATTATACTGTATTCTCCTATCCATCTTATTGTATAATTGTTATTGATGTTTAATGCCACTTTTTAATCCAAATTTTTTTTATTGGCTAATTGATTTTTTAGGCGCCAATTTTAATCTGATTATATCCCTATATATATATATAGATTTTAATCTGATTATATCCCTATATATATATATATAGATTTTAATCTGATTATATCCCTATATATATATAGAGAGATTTTAATCTGATTATATCCCTATATATATATATATATATATATATATATATATATATATATAGATTTTAATCTGATTATATCCCTATATATATATATATATAGATTTTAATCTGATTATATCCCTATATATAGATTTTAATCTGATTATATCCCTATATATAGATTTTAATCTGATTATATCCCTATATATATATAGATTTTAATCTGATTATATCCCTATATATATATATAGATTTTAATCTGATTATATCCCTATATATATATATATATATATATATATATATATATATATATATAGATTTTAATCTGATTATATCCCTATATATATAGATTTTAATCTGATTATATCCCTATATATATAGATTTTAATCTGATTATATCCCTATATATAGATTTTAATCTGATTATATCCCTATATATATATATATATATATATATATATATAGAGAGAGAGAGAGAGAGAGAGAGAGAGAGAGAGATTTTAATCTGATTATATCCCTATATATATAGATTTTAATCTGATTATATCCCTATATATATATATATATATATATATATATATAGATTTTAATCTGATTATATCCCTATATATATAGATTTTAATCTGATTATATCCCTATATATATATATATATATATATATATATATATATATATATATATATATATATATATATATATATATATATATATATATATATATATATATATATATATATATATATATACATATATATATATATATATATATATATATATATATATAGATTTTAATCTGATTATATCCCTATATATATAGATTTTAATCTGATTATATCCCTATATATATATATATATATATATATATATATATATATATTTTAATCTGATTATATCCCTATATATATATAGATTTTAATCTGATTATATCCCTATATATATATAGATTGTAATCTGATTATATCCCTATATATAGATTTTAATCTGATTATATCCCTATATATATATATATATATATATATATATATATATATATATATATATATAGATTTTAATCTGATTATATCCCTATATATATAGATTTTAATCTGATTATATCCCTATATATATATATATATATATATATATATATATATATATATATAGAGAGAGAGAGAGAGAGAGAGAGAGAGAGAGAGAGAGATTAATCTGATTATATCCCTATATATATAGATTTTAATCTGATTATATCCCTATATATATATATATATATATATATATATATATATATATATATATATATATATATATATATATATATATAGATTTTAATCTGATTATATCCCTATATATATATATAGATTTTAATCTGATTATATCCCTATATATATATATATATATATATATATATATATATATATATATATATATATATATATATATATATATATATATATATATATATATATATATATATAGATTTTAATCTGATTATATCCCTATATATATATATATAGATTTTAATCTGATTATATCCCTATATATAGATTTTAGTCTGATTATATCCCTATATATATATATAGATTTTAATCTGATTATATCCCTATATATATATATAGATTTTAATCTGATTATATCCCTATATATATATATAGATTTTAATCTGATTATATCCCTATATATATAGATTTTAATCTGATTATATCCCTATATATAGATTTTAATCTGATTATATCCCTATATATATATATATATATATATATATATATATATATATATATATATATATATAGATTTTAATCTGATTATATCCCTATATATATATATAGATTTTAATCTGATTATATCCCTATATATATATATATATATATATATATATATATATATATATATAGATTTTAATCTGATTATATCCCTATATATATAGATTTTAATCTGATTATATCCCTATATATATAGATTTTAATCTGATTATATCCCTATATATATATATATATATATATATATATATATATATATATATATATATATATATATAGATTTTAATCTGATTATATCCCTATATATATATATATATAGATTTTAATCTGATTATATCCCTATATATAGATTTTAGTCTGATTATATCCCTATATATATATAGATTTTAATCTGATTATATCCCTATATATATATATATATATATAGATTGTAATCTGATTATATCCCTATATATAGATTTTAATCTGATTATATCCCTATATATATATATATATATATATATATATATATATATATATATATATATATATATATATATATATATATATATATATATATATATATATATATATATATATAGATAGATTTTAATCTGATTATATCCCTATATATATATATAGATTTTAATCTGATTATATCCCTATATATATATATATATATATATATATATATATATATATATATATAGATTTTAATCTGATTATATCCCGATATATATAGATTTTAATCTGATTATATCCCTATATATAGATTTTAATCTGATTATATCCCTATATATATAGATTTTAATCTGATTATATCCCTATATATATATAGATTTTAATCTGATTATATCCCTATATATAGATTTTAATCTGATTATATCCCTATATATATATAGATTTTAATCTGATTATATCCCTATATATATATAGATTTTAATCTGATTATATCCCTATATATATAGATTTTAATCTGATTATATCCCTATATATAGATTTTAATCTGATTATATCCCTATATATATATATATATATATATATATATATATATATATATATATATATATATATATATATATATAGAGAGAGAGAGAGAGAGAGAGAGAGAGAGAGAGAGATTTTAATCTGATTATATCCCTATATATAGATTTTAATCTGATTATATCCCTATATATATATAGATTTTAATCTGATTATATCCCTATATATATATAGATTTTAATCTGATTATATCCCTATATATATAGATTTTAATCTGATTATATCCCTATATATAGATTTTAATCTGATTATATCCCTATATATATATATATATATATATATATATATATATATATATATATATATATATATATATATATATATATAGATTTTAATCTGATTATATCCCTATATATATAGATTTTAATCTGATTATATCCCTATATATATATATATATATATATATATATATATATATATATATATATATTTTAATCTGATTATATCCCTATATATATAGATTTTTAATCTGATTATATCCCTATATATATATATATATATATATATATATAGATTTTAATCTGATTATATCCCTATATATATATATATAGATTGTAATCTGATTATATCCCTATATATATAGATTGTAATCTGATTATATCCCTATATATAGATTTTAATCTGGTTATATCCCTATATATATATATATATATATATATATATATATATATATATATATATATATATATATATATATATATATATATATATATATATATATATATATATATATATATATATATATATAGATTTTAATCTGATTATATCCCTATATATATATATAGATTTTAATCTGATTATATCCCTATATATATATATATATATATATATATATATATATAGATTTTAATCTGATTATATCCCTATATATATATATATATATATATATATATATATATATATATATATATATATAGAGAGAGAGAGAGAGAGAGAGAGAGAGAGAGAGATTTTAATCTGATTATATCCCTATATATATAGATTTTAATCTGATTATATCCCTATATATATATAGATTTTAATCTGATTATATCCCTATATATATATAGATTGTAATCTGATTATATCCTTGCTTCTCAACCAGCCTGCCAAACCAACTCGACCACATGGTCGAATGATGCATACAAAACCGAGAAGGGATTCCTTCGGATACGATAAATGCGGTATCGGTCGGTACTTTCCAGGTTTCTTCTTTGGCACCACTCCCAAAGCAGAATCCTAAAGGTCAGCCAATGGAGGTTCCTCAAACGGCCTGTAAAGGATCATCTGGCATCCCGACTGGGTACCTCTGCTTAAGGATGCTCCTAGCGCTTCCTGAGGGCTCCAAGCACTCCAGCACACACCTCCAGGCACTGGACGACACTCAGTCCTGGGAACTCTGGAACCGAATGGGGAATTAGCTCTAGTCCTTAAAAGGACTTTCCCCGGTGAATCTCCTGCAAGCTGGAACAGCAGACACTGGAGCAAAGCTTCTTCCCTCCAATAACAGGACGACACACAGTTTTGGAGTGTAAACAGGAACATCCTGAGCTGGGGCTTTATTGTTTCTTATATACACATTTTTACACAATGTTGCCACCCACATGGTTTTGTAGCACAGCCAATCAAATACACTATAATACAGTTAAACACTCATAGTCAGGACAAACAAACCCTCCCCTCTGCCTGTGATATAATTACTGTACACAATGGGTTAATGTAATTATCACAGGCAGGAAAATACAGTTTTTTACACAATTCTTATAACTTCTAAAATATACACTTCAAATATAAACATATCCAAAATTCAGACAATTCCCTTCAGTGGTTAAAAAGCTAGTTGGAAGTCATTTTTTTTACTGAGGAGGGACAAAGCAGCCAGCTCCAACTAGTCTGGCAGGGTCCCTGGGACAAAGCTCTGTTGGAGAACAATGGGGGGGAGGGGAAGAGGCACACCTTCCCATGCATTCAAAGGGGCAGAAAAAGTATCCCAAAATCCAATAAGCCCAAATAATTGTTTCCAAAGGGCAATACCCCCAGGGGCCATAGTCCTGGGGCAAGAGGCTGGCAAACAGGCCCCTCCAAGAAACAGTGGCGAGGTCACTTTCGCCACACGGCCCTACCTTCCTTCCCAGTTGGACCTCCTTAATCAGCTATTTCTGCAAAATACCAGGAAATTCCCCTAACGATTTCAAATTACAAAGACTACGGACCACCTCCCTCTCCCTGATTGGAATAACAAAACCCTTAACAAACCCATCCCGTAGCAGCGTCACATCTGCCTGATTACTGTAGCTGTTTAGCCACAGCAACATTGCGCCTACCCTCACTGGCGACCACCCCAGTGGCAGCTGATGCAGTCCCTGTTGCTACTCCTGTCGAAGATGACTTAACCCCCTTGAAGCATCAGTTGTATCAATGTGCCCCACCACATCCGGAGCATTAGTAGCACCCCACTTGCACTGGCCCAGTTGTAGAGCCAGCAGAAACATTTCCTATGGACGGCCATTGAGGTGGAGGAAGGTCCTGCATGCCCCCCCCATCATCAACTTCATCCAAAGAGGTAAATCCATCTGATCCCACCTCCTCCCCGGATTAACCAAGAGGCGCTGATGAAATTGTTCGTCAAAATGTCACCAAGCCAAGCCTCCATAGCAAAACAATTGGGAACAATGATCAGTGTATTTCATTCCCATGATTCTGGCCAGGATGCAAAAATCATGAAGCCAATTACCAAATGACTTCAGGATTTTTCTATAATGCCTATTCTTCTCCTTCTCCTCCTTCTTACTGTCGTGTTTTTCCTCATCTTTGAGAGCAATGTACTCCTCCAAAGGGTGAAGTGAAAAGATCTCTAAGAATTCCACTATCCAAATTATTTCCTTTACTTTGTGCTTAAGGTGACAGCCCAGAGGTTCCGCGAACTAAATGTGCACATTTTTGAATACCACCTCTGGGACTCCCCCAATCAGATCAGCCCTCTCATTCCCCAAGTCATCCGACTGTGAGGGCGTCGATGGGGCAACCATATCGCCCATCATGCTCCCCCCCCTACTACTGGAACCCCCACCAGACCAGCTCCCTGACTAAAATCTGCACTCTCCCCGACCCCACTCTCCAAGATTCTAAAAACTGCTTCAAACCTTCAAAAAAACCACCAGAAGTATGGTTAGTAGTGGACCTCTTGTCGCTGAAGGTCATGAGGCTGCATCTCGAGTGCCGTCGTTTTGGCACCGGCGCATGGGCACCTCCTGCCCTTATGTCCAGATTCCTGACCCCTTCAGCTGTGCCCATGTGAATTGTGACCTCTAGCATCCTATTCCTGAAAACTCCGGCTAGAAGATCTATATCCCTAGTGTCTGTCACTTTCTCTCCTAACAGGGGAACCCGAGCGCCATCCATGAGCAATGTCTCCAGGTGACATCCCTGCCGTCTCCGTGTTCCCGATCCTGCAGAACACTCCTCGATCGGTATCTAGAGCCTTGCCCATCAGCATCCTTAGAGGACATGACGTCCTAGTCCTGATTGTGTCAATTTCTGCCCACATGTGGGGAAATCCTATCTGGCTGACCCCCGCTGTGTATCCCAAGTGGGGAGCCTCCGGTCTACCTCTACCAGCTACAACCCTCTGCATGACCCTCCTGCAGTGTGTAGCCCCCGTTCTGTGAAGTCGTCTCTGATGCCAGCCTAGGTGGGGAATTGGTGAACCACTTCTCCCCGTGACCCTACCAGGGAAACAGTGCGGTGTCCGGTTTTACCACAATACAGGGGCCTAGCCATAGCCTTGCTAACCACCTTCCCCCTATGAGCTGTACTCCGGGCTGCCCCCCTTGAGAAACCCTAATGCCAATAACAAGGTGACCAACTGTGTTGGTGGCCAACTCACCCGTAGTTGCTACGGCACCGTCCTCCTCATCACTGGTCCTAGCAGCCCTCCCAAATTTAGTCCATGCCTGCTGCAGAGACCACCGGCAGAGGGGCAGCATTTCTCCTATTCACAGCCATGTTCCCCTTTTTTCCAGAACTTGAAGCAGTTGCCGTTGTCCTGATTTTGCGTCCAGAATGTTCGGCTGAATTTGTGGAGCTGGCTGGGCAAACCACACTTTCTGTAGTTTCCACAACCCGTTCAGAAGATCTAAGGCATCCATGTTCATGGTCTGAACATTCGGTAGTTAACCGTATGAGGCCTGAATGTTCGTCAGATTCCTGTTTGTGGGCCGAACCTCCGGTAGTTTCCCATACGTGGCCTGAACATTCTGTAGGTTCGCTGGTTACCTGTTCAAAGTGTGAACAATCTGCCATTACTAACTGCACCAATTTGTGGTCCGAACATCCTCCAACAGCCTAGTTCGCAGAAACACGTCCTGCCAGTGATTTGCGGCACTCACGATACTCTGGCCAGCAACCACTTCCACTGCTCCAGACTCCACAGACTTTTCTCCTCTGACCACCGGGCTGCTCACTGGGGTGGCCTTGTTCTCCTAGCAGCAGGTGAAGAAGACCAGGCTGAGCCCAAAGCATCCCTAAGACAGGATTGAAACCAGGCATCTTCTCTCAGCTGCACTGCCTTCTGAACTCCTTCCATCAGCTCCTCCATTCTTCAAAACAGCAAATCACCTGAAAGACAAAAAACAGAGACACCACACAGACCTGCCATAACAACAGGCAAGTGAGGATTAGTTAAGATGGCCCCTATATATACTCCTATAGCAAAAAACCCTCCCCCACTATCTCCTAGCCACTTCCAAACATTACACCTGCTCCATGCCTGTCTCCTAGCAATATCAAGGCCCATTCCCCTTAGTTATGCTGCTCCATGGGCTACATTATGCAAGCTGCCAAAGGCCTGCCGAGGCAGTGGTGGAACTAACGTAGAGAAGGCCCTGGTGCAAGAATTTTTTTGGGGCCCCCACCTAGCAAAGAGATGGCCAAAATGTAGACCCCCATCTGATCTGCAACCCTTACAGGGTTGTATTTAGCACTAAGCAGTGTTTGTGTGTTTGAATGTAAGCATCATTTTCTACAGAGTATGTGTGTGTGAATGATGGCGTTTGAATGGAGCATGTAAGTGTGCATTTGTGTATAGTATATATACTGTCACACTCAGATACACACATACACTGACACACATACAGATACACAAACTGTCACATACACACAACTTGACACACAGATACACACGCTGACATTTACACACATATACACACTGACACACACACATACATGTTATAATGTTTATATATGCAGCCACACTCCTGTTAGCATACCTTTTGTCTGCAGGAGGGTTTCTTGCTTGGAGTTCTGCTAGCAGAGGATGATGTGTATGTGGAATCGGCAGCAGCTAACTCCTCCCCCCCCCCCCCCCCCCACCACACACACACACACACACACATTTCTGCCGGTGCTGTGCCTCATCCTCCCTCCCGCGTGGCGCTCTCTCCCTGGGAATAAGTGATCAGCTGCCACTTCCCAGTGTGCGATATTACAGGGGCCCGGTTAAAGGTCCACGATGCCCAACATGGCCCCTGGTTACCACAATGAATGGGTCACCTGATGCTTCCTGTACAGGTAGGTATTTCTGCCGCTGTTATGTGCACTCCACATTGTGAATGTGGAACCTGGGTGCCTTGGCCCCCAGGACAACCAGACATGTGACAACCATTCCCCTCTAATGGTCTTGGGAGTAACTGAATAACCTCAATTTGTTTAAATATACATAGGGATTTGGGAAGAGCGCAGGTAACTTTTTTCTTTGGTTTTTACTATATGTATTGCGGCTGATGTGTACTGTAGTCGTTGCTGCCGTCCAACACTAGTGGGAGTTTGATCACAGGACTTAAGTTTGTGTATTTGTATTCACTTTTTGTATCACACAGCTAAGTTACAATGCTGCTGCCCGTCCATGTGTTTCCTATTAAGGGTTAATAAGTATGAACGGTGTATATTAAAAAGCACCCCTTTCTGCCTTGACGTCGCAGGTGGGCTCATACCTAATGGCCATTGGAGAAACTAAATAACCCCCCTTTGTTTAAATATACTTCGGGATTTGGGAATGAGCGCAGGTAAAGTTGCTCCAGCAGTCATCACGGACACAAGGTTTACCGGGATGGACAGAAAGTCAAAATTCGACAAGGATATGAGCTGAGCCATAGCGGAAGGCTGGGATCAGCTGCCGTGATGAGGAAGGGTTGGGTACATGCATGGATTGAGGGGATGGAGAACCCCGCTTGATCACTCTAATCGGAGCAGGTAGGTAATTGTTTGTCATTGCTCTCATTTTAACCCCTCACCTGCTGGGTGCGTGAATACAATGTTGTAAACTAAAGAAAAGTCTCTAGCAAAGTATTAGTTGCAGAAGCTGTTTGTCACACTGACAGGTTTAGCTAAACGCACGCAATGCGTGGCGGAGATCCGATAAAATAAATCTGCTCTGTGTGCGATTCAAAATTATGCAACAGAGGCTGGAAAACATTTGGCTAAAAATTCAGTAAAAACATCCCTTTCCCTTAAAACCTCTCAAGTAAGAACTCAATTTATGTGAGATATATTTGGCCAAATAATCAAGGGAACAGTGAAATTCCCGTAAATGATGCACAGATATCCAGTGCAAACGTAGAGGGGATTTTAGCTCCATATATAAATATAAATGTGAAGATTGGACCAGGAATTCTACAGGTCATTAGGTCAAAATGAAATCCTCTGAGCCCAGGAACTGAATTATTAAATGTGTCTTTATATCTGTATTTACATATTTTATAGAATTTGTCTCCCCATGGCAGATGCTTACTAACTGACCCCCTAAGTAGATTCAATGATGTAAATACGCAGAGTCCTCCAGTCATTTCTAGGAAAGTGTTCAAAATTCTCCTATTGAATGTTTTATATAATGCCCCCCTCCCCCTCCCCCCCACCCCCTTCCTCCCTCGGCACTGAGTCAACTCAACTGGCCAAGCCTTTTAATCGCTATTAAATGAAATGTGGGACATTCAGGTAATTGCTGTGTCCTGCGTCACCTGTCATTATATAGTAATAAAAATATACCAGTTCCATTGTTTAACACGTGAGGTGTACCTCCTTTTGGGAGGAATGTGTGTTCAATAAGGTGCTAAGGTCGAGGATAAATTAATTACAGCAGCTCAAAACACTTGTGTGGAGATACCCTCTTATCCAAACCTAAAAAATTCCAAAGCCTATAAGGCGGTATAAGTAAAGAACCTACACGTATAAGTGGAGCGCTGAAAGAATGACGGGGTACACTTACCCCATATAACTTGATAGCAAGCTTGGTATATAATACATAAGAAAAAAATAGAAAAGGCAATATAGTGCAGATGGTACGTCAAAATAGAATCAGATAAAATGGTGGTGAAGTGCCATCCCCACAAATATTGGCACATAGCTACTACTGCTCAGAGCCAGGATACAGGGCTCTGAAAAAGGCCAGCATTTTACTTATTTTCACCTTTACACCATTTGAGACAGACTGCACATTTGTTTCCTTCTCTCCATGTGTTCTCTTTGAGATACATCTTATCGTGGATTGTAGGTGTGATGCTGCCTTGAAAGCATACCATCCTGATTACAGAGCCAGTGTTCATATACAGGCTCCTTTAAATGTGAGTCTTCCACTTCACCACCATTTTATCAATTTTTTTTAACGTACCATCTGCACTATATTGCCTTTTCTTTTTCACATGTATTATATATCAAGCTTGCTATCAAGTTATATGGGGTAAGTGTACCCCGTTACCTTTCCGTGTAGGTTCTTTACTTATGCCGCCTTATAGACTCCCGTTCCATTGTTTGTTTCAGCTCTGGCCATTTAAAGTGGAATAGTCACATCTTTTATTTCAGCGCGATAAAATAACTAAACGTTAAAACGTTACCTCTGGGCGCTGCGATAATAAAGGCACGCGGTGTGCCGTATACCCCCCATATCTGGTAATATGTTAGAAAAATATAAATAAATAAATAAACAAAAAAGAAAAACATATTCATCTTTCCAAAGTCTAAAACTATATTTGAGTAAGCATCTGCAGCTCTAAAACTCCTCCCTCACCAGCATGGGGGCTCGACCAATCAGGAACCTCTCAATCTGATTGTATCCCACAATCCCCTGTGCAGCACAGTTGTGATGGGGCTTAACGTGATCCTATGATTTACCCCCACAGTGCAAAGTGCACAGTTACCTGTATGCCATTGTACCACAGATCATGGCATCACTATACTCCCCTCCGATGCATTGCTCCCACTAACAGCGTTTACTGGGCAGAGGACACTGTGACAGTTCTGCATTGAATTGTTATTATGTGTTGATAAACTATTTGTTTTATCCAGAAGTTTGACTTTGTTTTTGGTAATGACTAAATTACCAGTTGGCCGATTTAGTGTATTTACTCCTGGGTAGGAGGGAGGGGGCAGGTGCCCATTTTTGATGGCTCTGTGCCAGTGCTGGGTTTACTTTTCACCAGATGGCAACAGCAGGACGAGGGCAAAGATTTAGTCAGTTTCTCCTGCCTGACACCTAGTGGTTATAGTGTTCATTGCCGCTTCCAGTGCATTGTATGTTATCCCACAGAGCTTCACCGGGAGCCCTGCACTCGCTGACCACACAGAAGGTCTAACCGTGACCGCACTGATGTCCCTTTTGGCAACATATGTGACCCAGATGATGTTACAACAAATGAGTATTTCCTGGCAGCAAGCTTGTCCATCCTGCTGCAGATACAGAGTAACTCACAGTAAGCCTGGCTCCCATTAAACTATAACCATACCGTACATCGCAGGCATTGATAATCTGCATTATTTAAACCCACATTAAACTATAACATTACAGCACAATGCGGGCATCGATACTCTGCATTATTTAAACCCACATTAAACTATAACCTTACCGCACAATGCGGGCATCGATACTCTGCATTAATTAAACCCACATTAAATTATAACCTTAAGGCACAACGGTGGCATCGATACTCTGCATTAATCAATACCACTTTAATCTATAACCTTACTGCACAATGCGGGCATCAATACTCTGCATTAATTAAACCCACATTAAACTATAACCTTACCGCACATCATGGGCATCGATACTCTGCATTAATTAAACCCAAATTAAATTATAACCTTACCGCACAATGCGGGCATCGATAATCTGCATTAATTAAACCCAAATTAAATTATAACCTTACCGCACAATGCGGGCATCGATACTCTGCATTAATTAAACCCACATTAAACTATAACCTTACCGCACATCATGGGCATCGATACTCTGCATTAATTAAACCCAAATTAAATTATAACCTTACCGCACAATGCGGGCATTGATAATCTGCATTAATTAAACCCAAATTAAATTATAACCTTACCGCACAATGCGGGCATCGATACTCTGCATTAATTAAACCCACATTAAACTATAACCTTACCGCACATCGCGGGCATCGATACTCTGCTTTAATTAAACCCACATTAAACTATAACCTTACCGCACAACGCGGGCATCGATACTCTGCATTATTTAAACCCACATTAATCTATAACCTTACCGCACAATGCGGGCATCGATACTCTGCATTAATTAAACCAACATTAAACTATAACCTTACCGCACAATGCGGGCATCGATACTCTGCATTAATTAAACCCACATTAAATTATAACCTTACCGCACATCATGGGCATCAATACTCTGCATTAATTAAACCCACATTAAATTATAACCTTACTACACAATGCGGGCATCGATACTCTGCATTAATTAAACCCACATTAAACTATAACCATACCGCACAATGCGGGCATTGATACTCTGCATTAATTAAACCCACATTAATCTATAACCTTACCGCACAATGCGGGCATCGATACTCTGCATGAATTAAACCCACATTAAACTATAACCTTACCATACAACGCTGGCATCGATACTCTGCATTAATTAAACCCACATTAAACTATAACCTTACCGCACAATGCGGGCATTGATACTCTGCATTAATTAAACCCACATTAAAATATAACCTTACCGCACAATGCGGGCATCGATACTCTGCATTAATTAAACCCACATTAAACTATAACATACCGCACAATGCGGGCATCGATACTCTGCATTAATTAAACCCACATTAAACTATAACCTTACCGCACAATGCGGGCATCGATACTCTGCATTAATTAAACCCACATTAATCTATAACCTTACCGTACATCGTGGGCATCGATAATCTGCATTAATTAAACCCACATTAAGCAATAACCTTACAGCACAATGCGGGCATCGATACTCTGCATTAATTAAACCCACATTAAACTATAACCTTACCGCACAATGCGGGCATCAATACTCTGCATTAATTAAACCCACATTAAACTATAACATACCGCACAATGCGGGCATCGATACTCTGCATTAATTAACCCCACATTAAACTATAACCTTACCGCACAATGCGGGCATCGATACTCTGCATTAATTAAACCCACATTAATCTATAACCTTACCGTACATCGTGGGCATCGATAATCTGCATTAATTAAACCCACAATAAACAATAACCTTACAGCACAATGCGGGCATCGATACTCTGCATTAATTAAACCCACATTAAACTATAACCTTACCGCACAATGCGGGCATCGATACTCTGCATTAATTAAACCCACATTAAACTATAACCTTACCGCACAATGCGGGCATCTATACTCTGCATTATTTAAACCCACATTAAACTATAACCTTACCATACATCGCAGGCATCGATACTCTGCATTAATTAAACCCACATTAATCTATAACCTTACCGCACAATGCGGGCACTGATACTCTGCATTAATTAAACCCACGTTAAACTATAACCTTACCGTACATCGCGGGCATCGACAGTCTGCATGAATTAAACCCACGTTAAACTATAACCTTACCGAATAATGCGGGCATCGATACTCTGCGTGAATTAAACCCACATTAAACTATAACCTTACCGCACATCATGGGCATCGATACTCTGCATTAATTAAACCCACATTAAACTATAAACTTACCGCACATCATGGGCATCAATACTCTGCATTAATTAAACCCACATTAAACTATAACCTTACCGCACAATGCGGGCATCGATACTCTGCATTAATTAAACCCACATTAAATCATAACCTTACCGCACAATGCGGGCATCGATACTCTGCATGAATTAAACCCACATTAAACTATAACCTTACCGTACATCGCGGACATCGATACTCTGCATTAATTAAACCCACATTAAACTATAACCTTACCGCACATCATGGGCATTGATACTCTGCATTAATTAAACCCACATTAAACTATAACCTTACGGCACAATGCGGGCATCGATACTCTGCATTAATTAAACCCACATTAAACTATTACCTTACCGCACAATGCGGGCATTGATACTCTGCATTAATTAAACCCTCATTAAACTATAACCTTACCGCACATCGCGGGCATCGATAATCTGCATTAATTAAACCAACATTAATCTATAACCATACCGTACATCGCGGGCATCAATACTCTGCATGAATTAAACCCACATTAAACTATAACCTTACCGTACATCGCGGGCATCGATACTCTGCATTAATTAAACCCACATTAAACTATAACTTTACCGCACATCATGGGCATTAATAATCTGCATTAATTAAACCCACATTAATCTATAACCTTACAGCACAATGCGGGCATCGATACTCTGCATTAATTAAACCCACAGTAAATTATAACCTTACCGTACATCGCGGGCATCGATACTCTGCATTAATTAAACTCACATTAAACTATAACTTTACCGCACATCATGGGCATTAATAATCTGCATTAATTAAACCCACATTAATCTATAACCTTACAGCACAATGCGGGCATCGATACTCTGCATTAATTAAACCCACAGTAAATTATAACCTTACCGTACATCGCGGGCATCGATACTCTGCATTAATTAAACCCACATTAAACTATAACCTTACCGCACAATGCGGGCATCGATACTCTGCATTATTTAAACCCACATTAAACTATAACCTTACCGCACATCATGGGCATCGATACTCTGCATTAATTAAACCCACATTAATCTATAACCTTACCGCACAATGCGGGCATCGATACTCTGCATTATTTAAACCCACATTAAACTATAACCTTACCGCACAATGCGGGCATTGATACTCTGCATTAATTAAACCCACATTAAACGATAACCTTACCGCACAATGCGGGCATCGATACTCTGCATTAATTAAACCCACATTAAACTATAACCTTACCGCACAATGCGGGCATCGATACTCTGCATTATTTAAACCCACATTAATCTATAACGTTACAGCACAATGCGGGCATCAATACTCTGCATTTATTAAACTATGACCTTACCGCACATCATGGCCATCGATACTCTGCATTAATTAAACCCACATTAAACTATAACCTTACCGCACATCATGGGCATCGATACTCTGCATTAATCAATCCCACTTTAATCTATAACCTTACCGCACAATGCGGGCATCAATACTCTGCATTAATTAAACCCACATTAATCTATAACCTTACCGCACAATGCGGGCATCAATACTCTGCATTAATTAAACCCACATTAATCTATAACCTTACCGCACAATGCGGGCATCGATACTCTGCATTAATTAAACCCACATTAATCTATAACCTTACCGTACATCGTGGGCATCGATACTCTGCATTATTTAAACCCGCATTAAACTATAACCTTACCGCACATCATGGGCATCGATACTCTGCATTAATTAAACCCACATTAATCTATAACCTTACCGCACAATGCGGGCATCGATACTCTTCATTAATTAAACCCACATTAATCTATAACCTTACCGCACAATGCGGGCATCGATACTCTTCATTAATTAAACCCACATTAAACTATAACCTTACCGCACAATGCGGGCATCGATACTCTGCATTATTTAAACCCACATTAAACTATAACCTTACCGCACAATGCGGGCATCGATACTCTGCATTAATTAAACCCACATTAATCTATAACCTTACCGCACAATGCGGGCATTGATACTCTGCATTAATTAAACCCACATTAAACTATATCCATACCGTACATCGCGGGCATCAATACTCTGCATTAATTAAACCCACATTAAACTATAACCTTACAGCACAATGCGGGCATCGATACTCTGCATTAATTAAACCCACAATAAACTATAACCTTACCGCACAATGCGGGCATCGATACTCTGCATGAATTAAACCCACATTAAACTATAACCTTACCATACATCGCGGGCATCGATACTCTGCATTAATTAAACCCACATTAAACTATAACCTTACCGTACATCGCGGGCATCGATACTCTGCATGAATTAAACCCACATTAAACTATAACTTTACCGCACATCATGGGCATTAAAAATCTGCATTAATTAAACCCATCTTAATCTATAACCTTACCGCACAATGCGGGCATCGATACTCTGCATTAATTAAACCCACAGTAAATTATAACCTTACCGTACATCGCGGGCATCGATACTCTGCATTAATTAAACCCACATTAAACTATAACCTTACCGCACAATGCGGGCATCGATACTCTGCATTATTTAAACCCACATTAAACTATAACCTTACCGCACATCATGGGCATCGATACTCTGCATTAATTAAACCCACATTAATCTATAACCTTACCGCACAATGCGGGCATCGATACTCTGCATTATTTAAACCCACATTAAACTATAACCTTACCGCACAATGCGGGCATTGATACTCTGCATTAATTAAACCCACATTAAACGATAACCTTACCGCACAATGCGGGCATCGATGCTCTGCATTAATTAAACCCACATTAAACTATAACCTTACCGCACAATGCGGGCATCGATAATCTGCATTATTTAAACCCGCATTAAACTATAACCTTACCGCACATCATGGGCATCAATACTCTGCATTAATTAAACCCACATTAAACTATAACGTTACAGCACAATGCGGGCATCAATACTCTGCATTTATTAAACTATGACCTTACCGCACATCATGGCCATCGATACTCTGCATTAATTAAACCCACATTAAACTATAACCTTACCGCACAATGCGGGCATCGATACTCTGCATTATTTAAACCCACATTAAACTATAACATTACCGCACATCATGGGCATCGATACTCTGCATTAATTAAACCCACATTAATCTATAACCTTACCGCACAATGCGGGCATCGATACTCTGCATTATTTAAACCCACATTAAACTATAACCTTACCGCACAATGCGGGCATTGATACTCTGCATTAATTAAACCCACATTAAACGATAACCTTTCCGCACAATGCGGGCATCGATGCTCTGCATTAATTAAACCCACATTAAACTATAACCTTACCGCACAATGCGGGCATCGATGATCTGCATTATTTAAACCCGCATTAAACTATAACCTTACCGCACATCATGGGCATCAATACTCTGCATTAATTAAACCCACATTAAACTATAACGTTACAGCACAATGCGGGCATCAATACTCTGCATTTATTAAACTATGACCTTACCGCACATCATGGCCATCGATACTCTGCATTAATTAAACCCACATTAAACTATAACCTTACCGCACAATGCGGGCATTGATACTCTGCATTAATTAAACCCACATTAAACTATAACCTTACCGCACAATGCGGGCATTGATACTCTGCATTAATCAATCCCACTTTAATCTATAACCTTACCGTACAATGCGGGCATCAATACTCTGCATTAATTAAACCCATATTAATCTATAACCTTACCGCACAATGCGGGCATCAATACTCTGCATTAATTAAACCCACATTAATCTATAACCTTACCGCACAATGCGGGCATCGATACTCTGCATTAATTAAACCCACATTAATCTATAACCTTACCGTACATCGTGGGCATCGATACTCTGCATTATTTAAACCCGCATTAAACTATAACCTTACCGCACATCATGGGCATCGATACTCTGCATTAATTAAACCCACATTAATCTATAACCTTACCGCACAATGCGGGCATCGATACTCTTCATTAATTAAACCCACATTAATCTATAACCTTACCGCACAATGCGGGCATCGATACTCTTCATTAATTAAACCCACATTAAACTATAACCTTACCGCACAATGCGGGCATCGATACTCTGCATTATTTAAACCCACATTAAACTATAACCTTACCGCACAATGCGGGCATCGATACTCTGCATTAATTAAACCCACATTAATCTATAACCTTACCGCACAATGCGGGCATTGATACTCTGCATTAATTAAACCCACATTAAACTATATCCATACCGTACATCGCGGGCATCAATACTCTGCATTAATTAAACCCACATTAAACTATAACCTTACAGCACAATGCGGGCATCGATACTCTGCATTAATTAAACCCACAATAAACCAGAACCTTACCGCACAATGCGGGCATCGATACTCTGCATTAATTAAACCCACATTAAACTATAACCATACCCTACATCGCGGGCATCAATACTCTGCATTAATTAAACCCACATTAAACTATAACCTTACCGCACAATGCGGGCATCGATACTCTGCATTAATTAAACCCACATTAAACTATAACCTTACCGCACAATGCGGGCATCGATACTCTGCATTAATTAAACCCACATTAAACTATAACCATACCGCACAATGCGGGCATTGATACTCTGCATTAATTAAACCCACATTAATCTATAACCTTACCGCACAATGCGGGCATCGATACTCTGCATGAATTAAACCCACATTAAACTATAACCTTACCATACAACGCTGGCATCGATACTCTGCATTAATTAAACCCACATTAAACTATAACCTTACCGCACAATGCGGGCATTGATACTCTGCATTAATTAAACCCACATTAAAATATAACCTTACCGCACAATGCGGGCATCGATACTCTGCATTAATTAAACCCACATTAATCTATAACCTTACCGTACATCGTGGGCATCGATAATCTGCATTAATTAAACCCACATTAAGCAATAACCTTACAGCACAATGCGGGCATCGATACTCTGCATTAATTAAACCCACATTAAACTATAACCTTACCGCACAATGCGGGCATCAATACTCTGCATTAATTAAACCCACATTAAACTATAACATACCGCACAATGCGGGCATCGATACTCTGCATTAATTAACCCCACATTAAACTATAACCTTACCGCACAATGCGGGCATCGATACTCTGCATTAATTAAACCCACATTAATCTATAACCTTACCGTACATCGTGGGCATCGATAATCTGCATTAATTAAACCCACAATAAACAATAACCTTACAGCACAATGCGGGCATCGATACTCTGCATTAATTAAACCCACATTAAACTATAACCTTACCGCACAATGCGGGCATCGATACTCTGCATTAATTAAACCCACATTAAACTATAACCTTACCGCACAATGCGGGCATCTATACTCTGCATTATTTAAACCCACATTAAACTATAACCTTACCATACATCGCAGGCATCGATACTCTGCATTAATTAAACCCACATTAATCTATAACCTTACCGCACAATGCGGGCACTGATACTCTGCATTAATTAAACCCACGTTAAACTATAACCTTACCGTACATCGCGGGCATCGACAGTCTGCATGAATTAAACCCACGTTAAACTATAACCTTACCGAATAATGCGGGCATCGATACTCTGCGTGAATTAAACCCACATTAAACTATAACCTTACCGCACATCATGGGCATCGATACTCTGCATTAATTAAACCCACATTAAACTATAAACTTACCGCACATCATGGGCATCAATACTCTGCATTAATTAAACCCACATTAAACTATAACCTTACCGCACAATGCGGGCATCGATACTCTGCATTAATTAAACCCACATTAAATCATAACCTTACCGCACAATGCGGGCATCGATACTCTGCATGAATTAAACCCACATTAAACTATAACCTTACCGTACATCGCGGACATCGATACTCTGCATTAATTAAACCCACATTAAACAATAACCTTACCGCACATCATGGGCATTGATACTCTGCATTAATTAAACCCACATTAAACTATAACCTTACGGCACAATGCGGGCATCGATACTCTGCATTAATTAAACCCACATTAAACTATTACCTTACCGCACAATGCGGGCATTGATACTCTGCATTAATTAAACCTTCATTAAACTATAACCTTACCGCACATCGCGGGCATCGATAATCTGCATTAATTAAACCAACATTAATCTATAACCATACCGTACATCGCGGGCATCAATACTCTGCATGAATTAAACCCACATTAAACTATAACCTTACCGCACAATGCGGGCATCGATACTCTGCATTAATTAAACCCACATTAAACTATAACCTTACCGCACAATGCGGGCATCGATACTCTGCATTAATTAAACCCACATTAAACTATAACCTTACCGCACAATGCGGGCATCGATACTCTGCATTAATTAAACCCACATTAATCTATAACCTTACCGTACATCGTGGGCATCGATAATCTGCATTAATTAAACCCACATTAAGCAATAACCTTACAGCACAATGCGGGCATCGATACTCTGCATTAATTAAACCCACATTAAACTATAACCTTACCGCACAATGCGGGCATCAATACTCTGCATTAATTAAACCCACATTAAACTATAACATACCGCACAATGCGGGCATCGATACTCTGCATTAATTAAC
This sequence comes from Pelobates fuscus, assembly GCF_036172605.1. Lineage (NCBI taxonomy): Eukaryota > Metazoa > Chordata > Amphibia > Anura > Pelobatidae > Pelobates > Pelobates fuscus. The sequence goes on along the minus strand of NC_086323.1, from coordinate 4,656,225 downwards.
CCCACATTAAACTATAACCTTACCGCACAATGCGGGCATCGATACTCTGCATTAATTAAACCCACATTAATCTATAACCTTACCGTACATCGTGGGCATCGATAATCTGCATTAATTAAACCCACAATAAACAATAACCTTACAGCACAATGCGGGCATCGATACTCTGCATTAATTAAACCCACATTAAACTATAACCTTACCGCACAATGCGGGCATCGATACTCTGCATTAATTAAACCCACATTAAACTATAACCTTACCGCACAATGCGGGCATCTATACTCTGCATTATTTAAACCCACATTAAACTATAACCTTACCATACATCGCAGGCATCGATACTCTGCATTAATTAAACCCACATTAATCTATAACCTTACCGCACAATGCGGGCACTGATACTCTGCATTAATTAAACCCACGTTAAACTATAACCTTACCGTACATCGCGGGCATCGACAGTCTGCATGAATTAAACCCACGTTAAACTATAACCTTACCGAATAATGCGGGCATCGATACTCTGCGTGAATTAAACCCACATTAAACTATAACCTTACCGCACATCATGGGCATCGATACTCTGCATTAATTAAACCCACATTAAACTATAAACTTACCGCACATCATGGGCATCAATACTCTGCATTAATTAAACCCACATTAAACTATAACCTTACCGCACAATGCGGGCATCGATACTCTGCATTAATTAAACCCACATTAAATCATAACCTTACCGCACAATGCGGGCATCGATACTCTGCATGAATTAAACCCACATTAAACTATAACCTTACCGTACATCGCGGACATCGATACTCTGCATTAATTAAACCCACATTAAACTATAACCTTACCGCACATCATGGGCATTGATACTCTGCATTAATTAAACCCACATTAAACTATAACCTTACGGCACAATGCGGGCATCGATACTCTGCATTAATTAAACCCACATTAAACTATTACCTTACCGCACAATGCGGGCATTGATACTCTGCATTAATTAAACCCTCATTAAACTATAACCTTACCGCACATCGCGGGCATCGATAATCTGCATTAATTAAACCAACATTAATCTATAACCATACCGTACATCGCGGGCATCAATACTCTGCATGAATTAAACCCACATTAAACTATAACCTTACCGTACATCGCGGGCATCGATACTCTGCATTAATTAAACCCACATTAAACTATAACTTTACCGCACATCATGGGCATTAATAATCTGCATTAATTAAACCCACATTAATCTATAACCTTACAGCACAATGCGGGCATCGATACTCTGCATTAATTAAACCCACAGTAAATTATAACCTTACCGTACATCGCGGGCATCGATACTCTGCATTAATTAAACTCACATTAAACTATAACTTTACCGCACATCATGGGCATTAATAATCTGCATTAATTAAACCCACATTAATCTATAACCTTACAGCACAATGCGGGCATCGATACTCTGCATTAATTAAACCCACAGTAAATTATAACCTTACCGTACATCGCGGGCATCGATACTCTGCATTAATTAAACCCACATTAAACTATAACCTTACCGCACAATGCGGGCATCGATACTCTGCATTATTTAAACCCACATTAAACTATAACCTTACCGCACATCATGGGCATCGATACTCTGCATTAATTAAACCCACATTAATCTATAACCTTACCGCACAATGCGGGCATCGATACTCTGCATTATTTAAACCCACATTAAACTATAACCTTACCGCACAATGCGGGCATTGATACTCTGCATTAATTAAACCCACATTAAACGATAACCTTACCGCACAATGCGGGCATCGATACTCTGCATTAATTAAACCCACATTAAACTATAACCTTACCGCACAATGCGGGCATCGATACTCTGCATTATTTAAACCCACATTAATCTATAACGTTACAGCACAATGCGGGCATCAATACTCTGCATTTATTAAACTATGACCTTACCGCACATCATGGCCATCGATACTCTGCATTAATTAAACCCACATTAAACTATAACCTTACCGCACATCATGGGCATCGATACTCTGCATTAATCAATCCCACTTTAATCTATAACCTTACCGCACAATGCGGGCATCAATACTCTGCATTAATTAAACCCACATTAATCTATAACCTTACCGCACAATGCGGGCATCAATACTCTGCATTAATTAAACCCACATTAATCTATAACCTTACCGCACAATGCGGGCATCGATACTCTGCATTAATTAAACCCACATTAATCTATAACCTTACCGTACATCGTGGGCATCGATACTCTGCATTATTTAAACCCGCATTAAACTATAACCTTACCGCACATCATGGGCATCGATACTCTGCATTAATTAAACCCACATTAATCTATAACCTTACCGCACAATGCGGGCATCGATACTCTTCATTAATTAAACCCACATTAATCTATAACCTTACCGCACAATGCGGGCATCGATACTCTTCATTAATTAAACCCACATTAAACTATAACCTTACCGCACAATGCGGGCATCGATACTCTGCATTATTTAAACCCACATTAAACTATAACCTTACCGCACAATGCGGGCATCGATACTCTGCATTAATTAAACCCACATTAATCTATAACCTTACCGCACAATGCGGGCATTGATACTCTGCATTAATTAAACCCACATTAAACTATATCCATACCGTACATCGCGGGCATCAATACTCTGCATTAATTAAACCCACATTAAACTATAACCTTACAGCACAATGCGGGCATCGATACTCTGCATTAATTAAACCCACAATAAACTATAACCTTACCGCACAATGCGGGCATCGATACTCTGCATGAATTAAACCCACATTAAACTATAACCTTACCATACATCGCGGGCATCGATACTCTGCATTAATTAAACCCACATTAAACTATAACCTTACCGTACATCGCGGGCATCGATACTCTGCATGAATTAAACCCACATTAAACTATAACTTTACCGCACATCATGGGCATTAAAAATCTGCATTAATTAAACCCATCTTAATCTATAACCTTACCGCACAATGCGGGCATCGATACTCTGCATTAATTAAACCCACAGTAAATTATAACCTTACCGTACATCGCGGGCATCGATACTCTGCATTAATTAAACCCACATTAAACTATAACCTTACCGCACAATGCGGGCATCGATACTCTGCATTATTTAAACCCACATTAAACTATAACCTTACCGCACATCATGGGCATCGATACTCTGCATTAATTAAACCCACATTAATCTATAACCTTACCGCACAATGCGGGCATCGATACTCTGCATTATTTAAACCCACATTAAACTATAACCTTACCGCACAATGCGGGCATTGATACTCTGCATTAATTAAACCCACATTAAACGATAACCTTACCGCACAATGCGGGCATCGATGCTCTGCATTAATTAAACCCACATTAAACTATAACCTTACCGCACAATGCGGGCATCGATAATCTGCATTATTTAAACCCGCATTAAACTATAACCTTACCGCACATCATGGGCATCAATACTCTGCATTAATTAAACCCACATTAAACTATAACGTTACAGCACAATGCGGGCATCAATACTCTGCATTTATTAAACTATGACCTTACCGCACATCATGGCCATCGATACTCTGCATTAATTAAACCCACATTAAACTATAACCTTACCGCACAATGCGGGCATCGATACTCTGCATTATTTAAACCCACATTAAACTATAACATTACCGCACATCATGGGCATCGATACTCTGCATTAATTAAACCCACATTAATCTATAACCTTACCGCACAATGCGGGCATCGATACTCTGCATTATTTAAACCCACATTAAACTATAACCTTACCGCACAATGCGGGCATTGATACTCTGCATTAATTAAACCCACATTAAACGATAACCTTTCCGCACAATGCGGGCATCGATGCTCTGCATTAATTAAACCCACATTAAACTATAACCTTACCGCACAATGCGGGCATCGATGATCTGCATTATTTAAACCCGCATTAAACTATAACCTTACCGCACATCATGGGCATCAATACTCTGCATTAATTAAACCCACATTAAACTATAACGTTACAGCACAATGCGGGCATCAATACTCTGCATTTATTAAACTATGACCTTACCGCACATCATGGCCATCGATACTCTGCATTAATTAAACCCACATTAAACTATAACCTTACCGCACAATGCGGGCATTGATACTCTGCATTAATTAAACCCACATTAAACTATAACCTTACCGCACAATGCGGGCATTGATACTCTGCATTAATCAATCCCACTTTAATCTATAACCTTACCGTACAATGCGGGCATCAATACTCTGCATTAATTAAACCCATATTAATCTATAACCTTACCGCACAATGCGGGCATCAATACTCTGCATTAATTAAACCCACATTAATCTATAACCTTACCGCACAATGCGGGCATCGATACTCTGCATTAATTAAACCCACATTAATCTATAACCTTACCGTACATCGTGGGCATCGATACTCTGCATTATTTAAACCCGCATTAAACTATAACCTTACCGCACATCATGGGCATCGATACTCTGCATTAATTAAACCCACATTAATCTATAACCTTACCGCACAATGCGGGCATCGATACTCTTCATTAATTAAACCCACATTAATCTATAACCTTACCGCACAATGCGGGCATCGATACTCTTCATTAATTAAACCCACATTAAACTATAACCTTACCGCACAATGCGGGCATCGATACTCTGCATTATTTAAACCCACATTAAACTATAACCTTACCGCACAATGCGGGCATCGATACTCTGCATTAATTAAACCCACATTAATCTATAACCTTACCGCACAATGCGGGCATTGATACTCTGCATTAATTAAACCCACATTAAACTATATCCATACCGTACATCGCGGGCATCAATACTCTGCATTAATTAAACCCACATTAAACTATAACCTTACAGCACAATGCGGGCATCGATACTCTGCATTAATTAAACCCACAATAAACCAGAACCTTACCGCACAATGCGGGCATCGATACTCTGCATTAATTAAACCCACATTAAACTATAACCATACCCTACATCGCGGGCATCAATACTCTGCATTAATTAAACCCACATTAAACTATAACCTTACCGCACAATGCGGGCATCGATACTCTGCATTAATTAAACCCACATTAAACTATAACCTTACCGCACAATGCGGGCATCGATACTCTGCATTAATTAAACCTACATTAAACTATAAACTTACCGCACAATGCGGGCATCGATACTCTGCATTAATTAAACCCACATTAAACTATAACCTTACCGCACAAATCGGGCATCGATACTCTGCATTAATTAAACCCACATTAAACTATAACCTTACAGCACAATGCGGGCATCGATACTCTGCATTAATGAAACCCACATTAAACTATAACCTTACCGCACAATGCGGGCATCGATACTCTGCATTAATTAAACCCACATTAAACTATAACCTTACCGCACAATGCGGGCATCGATACTCTGCATTAATTAAACCCACATTAAACTATAACCTTACCGCACAATGCGGGCATCGATACTCTGCATTAATTAAACCCACATTAAACTATAACCTTACAGCACAATGCGGGCATCGATACTCTGCATTAATGAAACCCACATTAAACTATAACCTTACCGCACAATGCGGGCATCGATACTCTGCATTAATGAAACCCACATTAAACTATAACCTTACCGCACAATGCGGGCATCGATACTCTGCATTAATTAAACCCACATTAAACTATAACCTTACCGCACAATGCGGGCATCGATACTCTGCATTAATTAAACCCACATTAAACTATAACCTTACCGCACAATGCGGGCATCGATACTCTTCATTAATTAAACCCACATTAAACTATAACCTTACCGCACAATGCGGGCATCGATACTCTGCATTATTTAAACCCACATTAAACTATAACCTTACCGCACAATGCGGGCATCGATACTCTGCATTAATTAAACCCACATTAATCTATAACCTTACCGCACAATGCGGGCATTGATACTCTGCATTAATTAAACCCACATTAAACTATATCCATACCGTACATCGCGGGCATCAATACTCTGCATTAATTAAACCCACATTAAACTATAACCTTACAGCACAATGCGGGCATCGATACTCTGCATTAATTAAACCCACAATAAACCAGAACCTTACCGCACAATGCGGGCATCGATACTCTGCATTAATTAAACCCACATTAAACTATAACCTTACCGCACAATGCGGGCATCGATACTCTGCATTAATTAAACCCACATTAATCTATAACCTTACCGCACAATGCGGGCATTGATACTCTGCATTAATTAAACCCACATTAAACTATATCCATACCGTACATCGCGGGCATCAATACTCTGCATTAATTAAACCCACATTAAACTATAACCTTACAGCACAATGCGGGCATCGATACTCTGCATTAATTAAACCCACAATAAACCAGAACCTTACCGCACAATGCGGGCATCGATACTCTGCATTAATTAAACCCACATTAAACTATAACCATACCCTACATCGCGGGCATCAATACTCTGCATTAATTAAACCCACATTAAACTATAACCTTACCGCACAATGCGGGCATCGATACTCTGCATTAATTAAACCCACATTAAACTATAACCTTACCGCACAATGCGGGCATCGATACTCTGCATTAATTAAACCCACATTAAACTATAACCTTACCGCACAAATCGGGCATCGATACTCTGCATTAATTAAACCCACATTAAACTATAACCTTACAGCACAATGCGGGCATCGATACTCTGCATTAATGAAACCCACATTAAACTATAACCTTACCGCACAATGCGGGCATCGATACTCTGCATTAATTAAACCCACATTAAACTATAACCTTACCGCACAATGCGGGCATCGATACTCTGCATTAATTAAACCCACATTAAACTATAACCTTACCGCACAATGCGGGCATCGATACTCTGCATTAATTAAACCCACATTAAACTATAACCTTACAGCACAATGCGGGCATCGATACTCTGCATTAATGAAACCCACATTAAACTATAACCTTACCGCACAATGCGGGCATCGATTCTCTGCATTAATGAAACCCACATTAAACTATAACCTTACCGCACAATGCGGGCATCGATACTCTGCATTAATTAAACCCACATTAAACTATAACCTTACCGCACAATGCGGGCATCGATACTCTGCATTAATTAAACCCACATTAAACTATAACCTTACCGCACAATGCGGGCATCGATACTCTGCATTAATTAAACCCACATTATACTATACCCTTACAGCACAATGCGGGCATCGATACTCTGCATTAATGAAACCCACATTAAACTATAACCTTACAGCACAATGCGGGCATCGATACTCTGCATTAATTAAACCCACAATAAACTATAACCTTACCGCACAATGCGGGCATCGATACTCTGCATTAATTAAACCCACATTAATCTATAACCTTACCGCACAATGCGGGCATCGATACTCTGCATTAATTAAACCCACATTAAACTATATCCATACCGTACATCGCGGGCATCAATACTCTGCATTAATTAAACCCACATTAAACTATAACCTTACAGCACAATGCGGGCATCGATACTCTGCATTAATTAAACCCACAATAAACTATAACCTTACCGCACAATGCGGGCATCGATACTCTGCATGAATTAAACCCACATTAAACTATAACCTTACCATACATCGCGGGCATCGATACTCTGCATTAATTAAACCCACATTAAACTATAACCTTACCGTACATCGCGGGCATCGATACTCTGCATGAATTAAACCCACATTAAACTATAACTTTACCGCACATCATGGGCATTAATAATCTGCATTAATTAAACCCATCTTAATCTATAACCTTACCGCACAATGCGGGCATCGATACTCTGCATTAATTAAACCCACAGTAAATTATAACCTTACCGTACATCGCGGGCATCGATACTCTGCATTAATTAAACCCACATTAAACTATAACCTTACCGCACAATGCGGGCATCGATAATCTGCATTATTTAAACCCGCATTAAACTATAACCTTACCGCACATCATGGGCATCAATACTCTGCATTAATTAAACCCACATTAATCTATAACGTTACAGCACAATGCGGGCATCAATACTCTGCATTTATTAAACTATGACCTTACCGCACATCATGGCCATCGATACTCTGCATTAATTAAACCCACATTAAACTATAACCTTACCGCACATCATGGGCATCGATACTCTGGATTAATCAATCCCACTTTAATCTATAACCTTACCGCACAATGCGGGCATCAATACTCTGCATTAATTAAACCCACATTAATCTATAACCTTACCGCACAATGCGGGCATCAATACTCTGCATTAATTAAACCCACATTAATCTATAACCTTACCGCACAATGCGGGCATCGATACTCTGCATTAATTAAACCCACATTAATCTATAACCTTACCGTACATCGTGGGCATCGATACTCTGCATTATTTAAACCCGCATTAAACTATAACCTTACCGCACATCATGGGCATCGATACTCTGCATTAATTAAACCCACATTAATCTATAACCTTACCGCACAATGCGGGCATCGATACTCTTCATTAATTAAACCCACATTAATCTATAACCTTACCGCACAATGCGGGCATCGATACTCTTCATTAATTAAACCCACATTAAACTATAACCTTACCGCACAATGCGGGCATCGATACTCTGCATTATTTAAACCCACATTAAACTATAACCTTACCGCACAATGCGGGCATCGATACTCTGCATTAATTAAACCCACATTAATCTATAACCTTACTGCACAATGCGGGCATTGATACTCTGCATTAATTAAACCCACATTAAACTATATCCATACCGTACATCGCGGGCATCAATACTCTGCATTAATTAAACCCACATTAAACTATAACCTTACAGCACAATGCGGGCATCGATACTCTGCATTAATTAAACCCACAATAAACTATAACCTTACCGCACAATGCGGGCATCGATACTCTGCATGAATTAAACCCACATTAAACTATAACCTTACCATACATCGCGGGCATCGATACTCTGCATTAATTAAACCCACATTAAACTATAACCTTACCGTACATCGCGGGCATCGATACTCTGCATGAATTAAACCCACATTAAACTATAACTTTACCGCACATCATGGGCATTAAAAATCTGCATTAATTAAACCCATCTTAATCTATAACCTTACCGCACAATGCGGGCATCGATACTCTGCATTAATTAAACCCACAGTAAATTATAACCTTACCGTACATCGCGGGCATCGATACTCTGCATTAATTAAACCCACATTAAACTATAACCTTACCGCACAATGCGGGCATCGATACTCTGCATTATTTAAACCCACATTAAACTATAACCTTACCGCACATCATGGGCATCGATACTCTGCATTAATTAAACCCACATTAATCTATAACCTTACCGCACAATGCGGGCATCGATACTCTGCATTATTTAAACCCACATTAAACTATAACCTTACCGCACAATGCGGGCATTGATACTCTGCATTAATTAAACCCACATTAAACGATAACCTTACCGCACAATGCGGGCATCGATGCTCTGCATTAATTAAACCCACATTAAACTATAACCTTACCGCACAATGCGGGCATCGATAATCTGCATTATTTAAACCCGCATTAAACTATAACCTTACCGCACATCATGGGCATCAATACTCTGCATTAATTAAACCCACATTAAACTATAACGTTACAGCACAATGCGGGCATCAATACTCTGCATTTATTAAACTATGACCTTACCGCACATCATGGCCATCGATACTCTGCATTAATTAAACCCACATTAAACTATAACCTTACCGCACAATGCGGGCATCGATACTCTGCATTATTTAAACCCACATTAAACTATAACATTACCGCACATCATGGGCATCGATACTCTGCATTAATAAAACCCACATTAATCTATAACCTTACCGCACAATGCGGGCATCGATACTCTGCATTATTTAAACCCACATTAAACTATAACCTTACCGCACAATGCGGGCATTGATACTCTGCATTAATTAAACCCACATTAAACGATAACCTTTCCGCACAATGCGGGCATCGATGCTCTGCATTAATTAAACCCACATTAAACTATAACCTTACCGCACAATGCGGGCATCGATGATCTGCATTATTTAAACCCGCATTAAACTATAACCTTACCGCACATCATGGGCATCAATACTCTGCATTAATTAAACCCACATTAAACTATAACGTTACAGCACAATGCGGGCATCAATACTCTGCATTTATTAAACTATGACCTTACCGCACATCATGGCCATCGATACTCTGCATTAATTAAACCCACATTAAACTATAACCTTACCGCACAATGCGGGCATTGATACTCTGCATTAATTAAACCCACATTAAACTATAACCTTACCGCACAATGCGGGCATTGATACTCTGCATTAATCAATCCCACTTTAATCTATAACCTTACCGTACAATGCGGGCATCAATACTCTGCATTAATTAAACCCATATTAATCTATAACCTTACCGCACAATGCGGGCATCAATACTCTGCATTAATTAAACCCACATTAATCTATAACCTTACCGCACAATGCGGGCATCGATACTCTGCATTAATTAAACCCACATTAATCTATAACCTTACCGTACATCGTGGGCATCGATACTCTGCATTATTTAAACCCGCATTAAACTATAACCTTACCGCACATCATGGGCATCGATACTCTGCATTAATTAAACCCACATTAATCTATAACCTTACCGCACAATGCGGGCATCGATACTCTTCATTAATTAAACCCACATTAATCTATAACCTTACCGCACAATGCGGGCATCGATACTCTTCATTAATTAAACCCACATTAAACTATAACCTTACCGCACAATGCGGGCATCGATACTCTGCATTATTTAAACCCACATTAAACTATAACCTTACCGCACAATGCGGGCATCGATACTCTGCATTAATTAAACCCAGATTAATCTATAACCTTACCGCACAATGCGGGCATTGATACTCTGCATTAATTAAACCCACATTAAACTATATCCATACCGTACATCGCGGGCATCAATACTCTGCATTAATTAAACCCACATTAAACTATAACCTTACAGCACAATGCGGGCATCGATACTCTGCATTAATTAAACCCACAATAAACCAGAACCTTACCGCACAATGCGGGCATCGATACTCTGCATTAATTAAACCCACATTAAACTATAACCATACCCTACATCGCGGGCATCAATACTCTGCATTAATTAAACCCACATTAAACTATAACCTTACCGCACAATGCGGGCATCGATACTCTGCATTAATTAAACCCACATTAAACTATAACCTTACCGCACAATGCGGGCATCGATACTCTGCATTAATTAAACCTACATTAAACTATAACCTTACCGCACAATGCGGGCATCGATACTCTGCATTAATTAAACCCACATTAAACTATAACCTTACCGCACAAATCGGGCATCGATACTCTGCATTAATTAAACCCACATTAAACTATAACCTTACAGCACAATGCGGGCATCGATACTCTGCATTAATGAAACCCACATTAAACTATAACCTTACCGCACAATGCGGGCATCGATACTCTGCATTAATTAAACCCACATTAAACTATAACCTTACCGCACAATGCGGGCATCGATACTCTGCATTAATTAAACCCACATTAAACTATAACCTTACCGCACAATGCGGGCATCGATACTCTGCATTAATTAAACCCACATTAAACTATAACCTTACAGCACAATGCGGGCATCGATACTCTGCATTAATGAAACCCACATTAAACTATAACCTTACCGCACAATGCGGGCATCGATACTCTGCATTAATGAAACCCACATTAAACTATAACCTTACCGCACAATGCGGGCATCGATACTCTGCATTAATTAAACCCACATTAAACTATAACCTTACCGCACAATGCGGGCATCGATACTCTGCATTAATTAAACCCACATTAAACTATAACCTTACCGCACAATGCGGGCATCGATACTCTTCATTAATTAAACCCACATTAAACTATAACCTTACCGCACAATGCGGGCATCGATACTCTGCATTATTTAAACCCACATTAAACTATAACCTTACCGCACAATGCGGGCATCGATACTCTGCATTAATTAAACCCACATTAATCTATAACCTTACTGCACAATGCGGGCATTGATACTCTGCATTAATTAAACCCACATTAAACTATATCCATACCGTACATCGCGGGCATCAATACTCTGCATTAATTAAACCCACATTAAACTATAACCTTACAGCACAATGCGGGCATCGATACTCTGCATTAATTAAACCCACAATAAACCAGAACCTTACCGCACAATGCGGGCATCGATACTCTGCATTAATTAAACCCACATTAAACTATAACCTTACCGCACAATGCGGGCATCGATACTCTGCATTAATTAAACCCACATTAATCTATAACCTTACCGCACAATGCGGGCATTGATACTCTGCATTAATTAAACCCACATTAAACTATATCCATACCGTACATCGCGGGCATCAATACTCTGCATTAATTAAACCCACATTAAACTATAACCTTACAGCACAATGCGGGCATCGATACTCTGCATTAATTAAACCCACAATAAACCAGAACCTTACCGCACAATGCGGGCATCGATACTCTGCATTAATTAAACCCACATTAAACTATAACCATACCCTACATCGCGGGCATCAATACTCTGCATTAATTAAACCCACATTAAACTATAACCTTACCGCACAATGCGGGCATCGATACTCTGCATTAATTAAACCCACATTAAACTATAACCTTACCGCACAATGCGGGCATCGATACTCTGCATTAATTAAACCCACATTAAACTATAACCTTACCGCACAAATCGGGCATCGATACTCTGCATTAATTAAACCCACATTAAACTATAACCTTACAGCACAATGCGGGCATCGATACTCTGCATTAATGAAACCCACATTAAACTATAACCTTACCGCACAATGCGGGCATCGATACTCTGCATTAATTAAACCCACATTAAACTATAACCTTACCGCACAATGCGGGCATCGATACTCTGCATTAATTAAACCCACATTAAACTATAACCTTACCGCACAATGCGGGCATCGATACTCTGCATTAATTAAACCCACATTAAACTATAACCTTACAGCACAATGCGGGCATCGATACTCTGCATTAATGAAACCCACATTAAACTATAACCTTACCGCACAATGCGGGCATCGATTCTCTGCATTAATGAAACCCACATTAAACTATAACCTTACCGCACAATGCGGGCATCGATACTCTGCATTAATTAAACCCACATTAAACTATAACCTTACCGCACAATGCGGGCATCGATACTCTGCATTAATTAAACCCACATTAAACTATAACCTTACCGCACAATGCGGGCATCGATACTCTGCATTAATTAAACCCACATTATACTATACCCTTACAGCACAATGCGGGCATCGATACTCTGCATTAATGAAACCCACATTAAACTATAACCTTACAGCACAATGCGGGCATCGATACTCTGCATTAATTAAACCCACAATAAACTATAACCTTACCGCACAATGCGGGCATCGATACTCTGCATTAATTAAACCCACATTAAACTATAACCATACCATACATCGCGGGCATCAATACTCTGCATTAATTAAACCCACATTAAACTATAACCTTACAGCACAATGCGGGCATCGATACTCTGCATTAATTAAACCCACATTAAACTATAACCTTACCGCACAATGCGGGCATCGATACTCTGCATTAATTAAACCCACATTAAACTATAACCTTACAGCACAATGCGGGCATCGATACTCTGCATTAATTAAACCCACATTAAACTATAACCTTACAGCACAATGCGGGCATCGATACTCTGCATTAATGAAACCCACATTAAACTATAACCTTACCGCACAATGCGGGCTCGATACTCTGCATTAATTAAACCCACATTAAACTATAACCTTACAGCACAATGCGGGCATCGATACTCTGCATTAATTAAACCCACATTAATCTATAACCTTACCATACATCGCAGGCATCGATACTCTGCATGAATTAAACCCACATTCAACTATAACCTTACCGCACAATGCGGGCATCGATACTCTCCCTTAATTAAACGCACATTAAATTATAGCCTTACAGCACAATGCGGGCATTGATACTCTGCATTAATTAAACCCACATTAATCTATAACCTTACCGCACATCACGTGCATCGATATTCTGCATTAATTAAACCCACATTAAACTATAACCTTACCGCACAATGCGGGCATTGATACTCTGCATTAATTAAACCCACATTAAACTATAACCTTACCGCACAATGCGGGCATCGATACTCTGCATTAATTAAACCCACATTAAACTATAACCTTACAGCACAATGCGGGCATCGATACTCTGCATTAATTAAACCCACATTAATCTATAACCTTACCGCACATCATGGGCATCGATACTCTGCATTAATTAAACCCACATTAAACTATAACCTTACCGCACAATGCGGGCATCGATACTCTGCATTAATTAAACCCACATTAAACTATAACCTTACCGTACATCGTGGGCATCGATACTCTGCATTAATTAAACCCACATTAAACTATAACCTTACCGTACATCGTGGGCATCGATACTCTGCATTTATTAAACTATAACCTTACCGCACAATGCGGGCATCGATACTCTGCATTAATTAAACCCACATTAAACTATAACCTTACCGCACTTTTAGTTTTGTGTTGCGTGAGGACAACCACACCCATTCATCCACCTGGTAAACATGGTTGGCACCACGCTGTTTATCAGCATGAAATTTGAAATGAGCAGCCGCAGTCTCAAGAGCAGAGTGAACTTTAGATAAAGTCTCACAAATAGAAGTAAGGTGATCTTGCAGAGCAGGGATAGCTGTGTCAGAGAATAAAGCAGGTAGAAAAGTAGGATGACGACCATTATTGACAAAGAATGGACTATATCTGGATGAATCTTGGATATCATTGTTCCTGGCAAACTCGGCCCAGGGCAGCAATTCAGACCAGTTATACTGCGTGCTTTTCATAAAACAACATAAATACAGTTCTAACGATTGGATAAGTGGGACCATGGAATATTGGATACAGGAAGTGGATGTAACCACCCACATGGAAGTTTATAAGGAACCTTAGAAACTGCACATGCAGAACAGGCCTCCACATATTCTTTGATATCTTTCCTGAGTGAACCCTACCAAAATGATCTCGAGACAGCACATATAGTCTTATTAATACCTGGATGCCCAGCAGTCACATTGCTGTGAAATAAGAGATAAACAATTTATCTAGAGGTTTATTGCAGGATGCCTGGGATTGAGCCGCTATGATAGCACAAAGCAGAGTGGATGACAAGGAAAGAACAGTAGAAGCAATGATACACTCATGTGGAATAATAAGGGGTGTCTCTTGTTCTTGTTCTGATTCAACGTCAAACTGCCTAGATAAGCAGTCAGCTTTAACGTTAGCGAGCTAAGAACAAAGGCCATCAAGCCTGTCTAGAAGATAGTCATTTAGCATCACCTATATATGCCAAATTTTTGTGATCAGTTATGATCAGAAGGGGATCCTTGGAACCCTCTAAAATATGTCGCTATTCTTTAAGCGCTAATATAATGGCCAACAATTCTCTGTTACCAATAACGTAGTTACGATCCGCTGGAGACAACTTTCTAGAAAAGTACCTGCAAGGATGCAAAGAGGTAACCTCATTCTCCCTCTGAGAAAGAACCTCTGTTTTGGAAGCATCAACCTCCAGTATGAAGTATTTGCTAGTATCAGGATGTACCAAAATGTCAGCAGATGCAAAAAATGTTTTAAGAAACTCAAAAGTCTCTCTAGCTTCCTTAGACCATGTTGCGGAACCCACCTCGCCACTGGACATTGGAGGGGCCTGGCTGAGTGCCTCTTACCCGCTGACTATGGCCCCTGGAAAACTGGTACATTTAAAGATTTATATTTGGGCTTGTTATACTGTATATTGCTGCTACTGGCCCTTTTAACAGCATCTATGGACACATTGGGACTTTTGGGACTACTGTCCCTTTAAGACTGTGAAGCATATTCAAGTGTACTGCCTGTAATATTATATATGTATTTATATATGTGTTAAGTTTATCCTGGGTGATTTGTATGCAGCATTCATCTGATTGTTCGGTAGAATCACTCCATTCAGTATATTGAGTGAAACTACCGAACAACCAGACCACCCAGGAATGAGTGTGCCTCCAATTACCGTTTGCAACAATGTTGCAAACGGGTAATTGGCGATCAGTGCAGTGTGGTCTGTGTCCTCTGGGTGGCCGCCATTCGGGAGCCTAACACGTGGCGGCGGCCATCTTAAACTACCGAACAGCGGTGTTTTGCCGTCGAGCGTCTGGAACTAAAATCGGACACTCGACTAGGCAAACACCGCTGAGACCTCCAGACATACAGGATTTCGTGGGGAAACTACCGAACGGCCCGCCGTTCGGTAGAAAGAAACTCACGAACTAGGGGATTCATGCAAATCCCCCTTAGTCTCTATAACACCAGTAATTCGTCTGTTTCATTCACTTGTTTGTGACCGACCGCAGGGCCAAAATGCATGGAACTGTTTTCGGATACTTTACCCATGCGGTCGGTCAAATCTTTGGAACCTCATATCTCCCGAACCATTCATCCGAATGACTTGAATTTTGGAAATGTTGTCCCCCTGAATAAGGGCTATCCAGCGATGCTGGATTTAAAGGTGTACCCCCGGTTTTTGGGGTACATCCAGAACTTGGCTGGAAAAGTGTACCGGATAATTGGGCTTAATGTTATCTGAGGGGAGGGGATGTGTGGGCTGAACCATGTATGTGATTGGTTAATTTCATCCTCCCCCTGGTAGTGTCCTGTATGTATCTGTTTGTAATAAAAGCCAGGCTGGATGTGCCAGTCAAGAGTTCCTGCTTAACCCTCAAAGTGAAGTGTCGTCTCATTTTTGGGGGAGGATTTATTGTATGCTGTTCCAGTTTGACTGCTAGGAGTGTAAACCTATTCGTATGGTTTTTCCTATTCAACTGTCTACAGCATTCCTATGCTTGAGAAGATTCATATGCTGCATCGGTTCGGTGATTGTGGTGTCTGCCAGAGTGCTTGGAGTCCTCAGGAAGCGCTAGGAGCATCCATTAACGGAGGTACCCAGTTGGGGTGCCAGGCGATCCGTTACAGACCATATAGTACAACTAGACCCCTTTCGTGTCAGAAACCTTTGATGAATCTCCTATAATAGTTAGATAAACCAATAAACCTTTTGATGGCTTTTAACCCATTGGGTAACGGCCAGTGTAGAACAGCCTCTAGTTTACGAGGATCCATTTGGAAACCAAAGGCTAAAATATTATATCCCAAGAACTGTACCTCTGTCTGGTCAAAGATGCATATTTCAAGTTTTCAATAAAGCCCATTTTCAAGCAAAGTTTGCAGCACTTGTTTGACGTGTTTATTATGAATCTGGAGGTCGGGGGAATAAATAAGGATATCATCCAGGTATACTAGAGCACAAAACTAAATATAGTCTATGCGCACATCATTAATAAAGTCCTGAAATACGGCCGGAGCATTACATAAACCGAAGGGCATGACAAGGTACTCATAGTAAAAATTAGATAACTAGAGAGAAAGCCTCTCTAGTTAGTATATAAACTGCGCAATAAATATATTAAAAGGGAGAAAAATAGATAATTACTTTTGTATCACTGCATAAAAGCCAGGCAGTTAGTCTGAATAAAGAAATGCTGTTATACCCTTCATTTAGTTTAGGCTCATGTTTGGGTACCTGTCTACTTTGCTGGGAGTATATATATAAAATATATTTGGATGTTCTAATTGTCTGGAGATGCGTTCAAATCAACACCCAAACTGCGAGCTATAATCACTCAGGCTCTTGCAGTTTGGGAGAAAATAGGCAAACAGGTACATGCAATACCAGCATTCATTACATCATGATTCTATGAATGAAATCAGCTGAAAATCATGGGAGTTGTAGTTCAGCAACATATGGAGGGCCAGAGTTTGGGGAAGCCTGCCATATGTCATCGTATTTTGTTAGTCTGTGAGCTTGTTTGGGCACTTATCCCATATGTCATCGTGTTTTGTTAGTCTGTGAGCTTGTTTGGGCACTGTTCCCATACGTCATCGTGTTTTGTTAGATTGTGAGCTTGTTTGGGCCCTGTTCCCATACGTCATCGTGTTTTGTTAGACTGTGAGCTTGTTTGGGCACTATTCCCATATGTCATCGTATTTTGTTAGATTGTGAGCTTGTTTGGGCACTGTTCCCATACGTCATAGTGTTTTGTTAGACTGTGAGCTTGTTTGGGCACTGTTCCATATGGCATCGTATTTTGTTAGATTGTGAGCTTGTTTGGGCACTGTTCCCATACGTCATCGTGTTTTGTTAGACTGTGAGCTTGTTTGGGCACTGTTCCCATATGTCATCGTATTTTGTTAGATTGTGAGCTTGTTTGGGCACTGTTCCCATACGTCATCGTGTTTTGTTAGACTGTGAGCTTGTTTGGGCACTGTTCCCATACGTCATCGTGTTTTGTTAGACTGTGAGCTTGTTTGGGCACTGTTCCCATACGTCATCGTGTTTTGTTAGACTGTGAGCTTGTTTGGGCACTGCTCCCATATGTCATTGTGTTTTGTTAGACTGTGAGCTTGTTTGGGCCCTGTTCCCATGTCATTGTATTTTGTTAGATTGTGAGCTTGTTTGGGCACTGTTCCCATACGTCATCGTGTTTTGTTATACTGTGAGCTTGTTTGGGCACTGTTCCCATATGTCATCGTGTTTTGTGAGAATGTGAGCTTGTTTGGGCACTGTTCCCATACGTCGTCGTGTTTTGTTAGACTGTGAGCTTGTTTGGGCACTGTTCCCATATGTCATTGTGTTTTGTTAGACTGTGAGCTTGTTTGGGCCCTGTTCCCATATGTCATTGTGTTTTGTTAGACTGTGAGCTTGTTTGGGCAGAGCCCTCTTCACCCACTGTTCCTGTATGTCATCATGTTTTGTTACACTGTTGGATTGTTTGGGCACTGTTCCCATACGTGTTTTGTTAGTCTGTGAGCTTGTTTGGGCACTGTTCCCATACGTCATCATGTTTTGTTAGACTGTGAGCTTGTTTGGGCACTGTTCCCATATGTCATTGTGTTTTGTTAGACTGTGAGCTTGTTTGGGCCCTGTTCCCATATGTCATTGTGTTTTGTTAGACTGTGAGCTTGTTTGGGCAGAGCCCTCTTCACCCACTGTTCCTGTATGTCATCATGTTTTGTTACACTGTTGGATTGTTTGGGCACTGTTCCCATACGTGTTTTGTTAGTCTGTGAGCTTGTTTGAGCACTGTTCCCATATGTCATTGTGTTTTGTTAGTCTGTGAGCTTGTTTGGGCACTGTTCCCATACGTCATCGTGTTTTGTTAGTCTGTGAGCTTATTTGGGCACTGTTCCCATACGTCATCGTGTTTTGTTAGTCTGTGAGCTTGTTTGGGCACTGTTCCCATATGTTATCGTGTTTTGTGAGAATGTGAGCTTGTTTGGGCACTGTTCCCATAGGTCATCGTGTTTTGTTAGACTGTGAGCTTGTTTGGGCACTGTTCCCATATGTAATTGTGTTTTGTTAGTCTGTGAGCTTGTTTGGGCCCTGTTCCCATATGTCATTGTGTTTTGTTAGACTGTGAGCTTGTTTGGGCAGAGCCCTCTTCACCCACTGTTCCTGTATGTCATCGTGTTTTGTTAGACTGTGAGCTTGTTTGGGCACTGTTCCCATACGTCATCGTGTTTTGTTAGACTGTGAGCTTGTTTGGGCACTGCTCCCATATGTCATTGTGTTTTGTTAGACTGTGAGCTTGTTTGGGCCCTGTTCCCATGTCATTGTATTTTGTTAGATTGTGAGCTTGTTTGGGCACTGTTCCCATACGTCATCGTGTTTTGTTATACTGTGAGCTTGTTTGGGCACTGTTCCCATATGTCATCGTGTTTTGTGAGAATGTGAGCTTGTTTGGGCACTGTTCCCATACGTCGTCGTGTTTTGTTAGACTGTGAGCTTGTTTGGGCACTGTTCCCATATGTCATTGTGTTTTGTTAGACTGTGAGCTTGTTTGGGCCCTGTTCCCATATGTCATTGTGTTTTGTTAGACTGTGAGCTTGTTTGGGCAGAGCCCTCTTCACCCACTGTTCCTGTATGTCATCATGTTTTGTTACACTGTTGGATTGTTTGGGCACTGTTCCCATACGTGTTTTGTTAGTCTGTGAGCTTGTTTGGGCACTGTTCCCATACGTCATCATGTTTTGTTAGACTGTGAGCTTGTTTGGGCACTGTTCCCATATGTCATTGTGTTTTGTTAGACTGTGAGCTTGTTTGGGCCCTGTTCCCATATGTCATTGTGTTTTGTTAGACTGTGAGCTTGTTTGGGCAGAGCCCTCTTCACCCACTGTTCCTGTATGTCATCATGTTTTGTTACACTGTTGGATTGTTTGGGCACTGTTCCCATACGTGTTTTGTTAGTCTGTGAGCTTGTTTGAGCACTGTTCCCATATGTCATTGTGTTTTGTTAGTCTGTGAGCTTGTTTGGGCACTGTTCCCATACGTCATCGTGTTTTGTTAGTCTGTGAGCTTATTTGGGCACTGTTCCCATACGTCATCGTGTTTTGTTAGTCTGTGAGCTTGTTTGGGCACTGTTCCCATATGTTATCGTGTTTTGTGAGAATGTGAGCTTGTTTGGGCACTGTTCCCATACGTCATCGTGTTTTGTTAGACTGTGAGCTTGTTTGGGCACTGTTCCCATATGTAATTGTGTTTTGTTAGTCTGTGAGCTTGTTTGGGCCCTGTTCCCATATGTCATTGTGTTTTGTTAGACTGTGAGCTTGTTTGGGCAGAGCCCTCTTCACCCACTGTTCCTGTATGTCATCGTGTTTTGTTACACTGATGGCTTGTTTGGGCACTGTTCCCATACGTGTTTTGTTAGTCTGTGAGCTTGTTTGAGCACTGTTCCCATATGTCATCGTGTTTTGTGAGAATGTGAGCTTGTTTGGGCACTGTTCCCATACGTCATCGTGTTTTGTTAGACTGTGAGCTTGTTTGGGCACTGTTCCCATATGTAATTGTGTTTTGTTAGTCTGTGAGCTTGTTTGGGCCCTGTTCCCATATGTCATTGTGTTTTGTTAGACTGTGAGCTTGTTTGAGCAGAGCCCTCTTCACCCACTGTTCCTGTATGTCATCGTGTTTTGTTACACTGTTGGCTTGTTTGGGCACTGTTCCCATACGTCATCGTGTTTTGTTAGTCTGTGAGCTTGTTTGGGCCCTGTTCCCATATGTCATCGTATTTTGTTAGACTGTGAGCTTGTTTGGGCACTGTTCCCATATGTAATTGTGTTTTGTTAGTCTGTGAGCTTGTTTGGGCCCTGTTCCCATATGTCATTGTGTTTTGTTAGACTGTGAGCTTGTTTGGGCAGAGCCCTCTTCACCCACTGTTCCTGTATGTCATCGTGTTTTGTTACACTGTTGGCTTGTTTGGGCACTGTTCCCATACGTGTTTTGTTAGTCTGTGAGCTTGTTTGAGCACTGTTCCCATATGTCATCGTGTTTTGTGAGAATGTGAGCTTGTTTGGGCACTGTTCCCACACGTCATCGTGTTTTGTTAGACTGTGAGCTTGTTTGGGCACTGTTCCCATATGTAATTGTGTTTTGTTAGTCTGTGAGCTTGTTTGGGCCCTGTTCCCATATGTCATTGTGTTTTGTTAGACTGTGAGCTTGTTTGGGCAGAGCCCTCTTCACCCACTGTTCCTGTATGTCATCGTGTTTTGTTACACTGTTGGCTTGTTTGGGCACTGTTCCCATACGTGTTTTGTTAGTCTGTGAGCTTGTTTGGGCCCTGTTCCCATATGTCATCGTATTTTGTTAGACTGTGAGCTTGTTTGGGCACTGTTCCCATATGTCATCGTGTTTTGTTAGTCTGTGAGCTTGTTTGGGCCCTGTTCCCATATGTCATTGTGTTTTGTTAGACTGTGAGCTTGTTTGGGCAGAGCCCTCTTCACCCACTGTTCCTGTATGTCATCGTGTTTTGTTACACTGTTGGCTTGTTTGGGCACTGTTCCCATACGTGTTTTGTTAGTCTGTGAGCTTGTTTGGGCCCTGTTCCCATATGTCATCGTATTTTGTTAGACTGTGAGCTTGTTTGGGCACTGCTCCCATATGTCATCGTGTTTTGTTAGTCTGTGAGCTTGTTTGGGCCCTGTTCCCATATGTCATCGTATTTTGTTAGACTGTGAGCTTGTTTGAGCACTGTTCCCATATGTCATCGTGTTTTGTTAGACTGTGAGCTTGTTTGAGCACTGTTCCCATATGTCATCGTGTTTTGTTAGATTGTGAGCTTGTTTGAGCACTGTTCCCATTCGTCATCGTCTTTTGTTAGTCTGTGAGCTTGTTTGGGCACTGTTCCCATACATCATCGTGTTTTGTTAAGACTGTGAGCTTGTTTGAGCACTGTTCCCATATGTCATCGTGTTTTGTTACACTGTTGGCTTGTTTGGGCACTGTTCCAATACGTCATCGTGTTTTGTTAAGACTGTGAGCTTGTTTGAGCACTGTTCCCATATGTCATCGTGTTTTGTTACACTGTTGGCTTGTTTGGGCACTGTTCCCATACGTCATCGTGTTTTGTTAGACTGTGAGCTTGTTTGGGCACTGCTCCCATACATCATCATGTTTTGTTAAGACTGTGAGCTTGTTTGAGCACTGTTCCCATATGTCATCGTGTTTTGTTACACTGTTGGCTTGTTTGGGCACTGTTCCCATACGTCATCGTGTTTTGTTAGGACTGTGAGTTGTTTGGGCACTGTTCCCATACGTCATTGTGTTTTGTTAGACTGTGAGCTTTTTTGAGCACTGTTCCCATTCGTCATCGTGTTTTGTTAGACTGTGAGCTTGTTTGAGCACTGTTCCCATATGTCATCGTGTTTTGTTACACTGTTGGCTTGTTTGGGCACTGTTCCCATACGTCATCGTGTTTTGTTAGACTGTGAGTTGTTTGGGCACTGTTCCCATACGTCATTGTGTTTTGTTAGTCTGTGAGCTTGTTTGGGCACTGTTCCCATACGTCATTGTGTTTTGTTAGACTGTGAGCTTGTTTGGGCACTGTTCCCATATGTCATAGTGTTTTGTTAGACTGTGAGCTTGTTTGGGCCCTGTTCCCATATGTCATAGTGTTTTGTTAGACTGTGAGCTTGTTTGGGCACTGTTCCCATATGTCATAGTGTTTTGTTAGACTGTGAGCTTGTTTGGGCACTGTTCCCATACATCATCGTGTTTTGTTAGACTGTGAGCTTGTTTGGGCACTGTTCCCATACGTCATCGTGTTTTGTCAGTCTGTGAGTTGTTTGGGCACTGTTCCCATATGTCATAGTGTTTTGTTAGTCTGTGAGCTTGTTTGGGCACTGTTCCCATATGTCATCGTGTTTTGTCAGTCTGTGAGTTGTTTGGGCACTGTTCCCATATGTCATAGTGTTTTGTTAGTCTGTGAGCTTGTTTGGGCACTGTTCCCATACGTCATCGTGTTTTGTTAGACTGTGAGCTTGTTTGGGCACTGTTCCCATACGTCATCGTGTTTTGTTAGACTGTGAGCTTGTTTGGGCACTGTTCCCATACGTCATCGTGTTTTGTTAGACTGTGAGCTTGTTTGAGCACTGTTCCCATTCGTCATCGTGTTTTGTTAGACTGTGAGCTTGTTTGAGCACTGTTCCCATATGTCATCGTGTTTTGTTACACTGTTGGCTTGTTTGGGCACTGTTCCCATACGTCATTGTGTTTTGTTAGACTGTGAGCTTGTTTGGGCACTGTTCCCATATGTCATAGTGTTTTTTTAGACTGTGAGCTTGTTTGGGCCCTGTTCCCATATGTCATAGTGTTTTGTTAGACTGTGAGCTTGTTTGGGCACTGTTCCCATATGTCATAGTGTTTTGTTAGACTGTGAGCTTGTTTGGGCACTGTTCCCATACATCATCGTGTTTTGTTAGACTGTGAGCTTGTTTGGGCACTGTTCCCATACGTCATCGTGTTTTGTCAGTCTGTGAGTTGTTTGGGCACTGTTCCCATATGTCATAGTGTTTTGTTAGTCTGTGAGCTTGTTTGGGCACTGTTCCCATATGTCATCGTGTTTTGTCAGTCTGTGAGTTGTTTGGGCACTGTTCCCATATGTCATAGTGTTTTGTTAGTCTGTGAGCTTGTTTGGGCACTGTTCCCATACGTCATCGTGTTTTGTTAGACTGTGAGCTTGTTTGGGCACTGTTCCCATACGTCATCGTGTTTTGTTAGACTGTGAGCTTGTTTGGGCACTGTTCCCATACGTCATCGTGTTTTGTTAGACTGTGAGCTTGTTTGGGCACTGTTCCCATACGTCATCGTGTTTTGTTAGACTGTGAGCTTGTTTGGGGAGAGCCCTCTTCACCCACCGTTCCTGTATGTCATTGTGTTTGTTAGATTTACATGTTTGTCATGATTCCTGTTGTACAGCGCTGTGGAATAGGTTGGTGCTGTATAAATAATTGATGGTGTTTGGAGTCGAGATGTCTTTGTGTTCCCTTCAGGGTTCATTGAAAGGTTCTGGCGCCATCTATTAAAGTTTTCTGTCCTTCCATTCAGGGATCAGAAAGCGTACAATGCAGAATAAAAACCCAAAGCCTTTATAAAATGTATTGATTATGTAATCCCACCATCCGCCACTCTCTGCTGGCATAACAGAAGGCAGAGGATTAGCCCCCAATATTCCACTATTCAGTGCACGTTTCATGCCTGGCATTGAATGGGTTAACCCTGTTAGTGCCAGGAGAGCTGAGCAGCCCTCGCCGACCTCTGGCACTTAGCGGATAATAATTGCAAACAGATTTGCTGGCTCGGTTTGCACAGTTTGGAAGATTAAGTCATAGTATTGTTGCTCCAGAACCAGCTGCTCCCAGATAGAGTTATGCAATAAATAGATGTTTAAAAACATCACCTTTAAGCAACTGGTACTGGAGGACATTTCTCTCAGGAATGCTTGATATATGTTACTGCGCGATCCAGCTCATTCCTTCTCCTAGAGCTGATGTGTAGGATGGGGCTGTAGTTTATATAACATATAACACAGCCGTAAAGCAGATCTATAACGTGCTCTCTGTGTCAGCCACTCCCAGACCAGCCACACTCCATCATCTTCATAAATGTGTCAGCAAACGGCCCCAAAGGACAGCCCTGAGCTTTCTACTCCACTGGCTTCTAACAGGAAAACAAGCCCCGGGCTTGGGCTTGCGAACGCCTTTACCCAATGGGGCACAGTGTAAATCTTGCAGATACAGCTCCGTCAGCTAGAGATTGGCTCTAACATCAAAAAAACGAAATATTTAGTGGCTTTTTTTATCTATTGCCCCATCACAAAAACACAGTAAATCCACAGAGGACACATCGTTTCATTGTTAAAGCTTTAATTAAAACGTACTCTGCATCTTTTGTCATATTTTGTTTTTTTCGCTTTCGTTAGATATTCGGGAGTTAATTTGTGTGTTTATTATTTTAAGACAAATGCAAAATGAAAATCTGGTTATTTGTTACATTTATTGAATCTTTTTGACAAAATTCTTTATTTACTTTGGGGTCTTGAAGATCACTTTTTTCCCTGAGACCAATCGTGTACCCCTCACCCTGACTGATTGACAGGTTAAATATAATTAGTTACATGATCCCCATTAATCTAGGGGGGACAAGCTCAGTTGTTATTATAATATAAGTTTCTGGCTGAAGAGGGGTTAATAGTCCTTATTATCACAGCTTCATTTTATGATGCCATTTTACCTTAATAATGTTTTAAATTAAGCAGCTTCTTGTGGCTTTCATTGCAATTGCGATGCTACGTGTATGACACAGGATTGCACGTAATACACAATTTATTTATTTTTAGTTGTCATTATGGTGCCACGAAACTCTGGGAGGACACGGCAGCGTTCTAAATATTACAGAGCATTGGAATTGCGATCTCCACGTTATTCAGAACGCTGCCTTGTCCGCTCAGCTCTCCTCGGTATTCAGAACGCTGCCGTGTCCTCTCAGTTCTCTGCGTTATTCAGAATGCTGCCTTGTCCTCTCAGTTCTCCTCGCTATTCAGAACGTTGTCGTGTCCTCTCAGTTCTCTGCGTTATTCAGAACGCTGCCGTGTCCTCTCAGTTCTTAGTGTTCTCTTCTGAATAGCATTGAGAAATGAGAAGATAAGTTTAAAAGTATCATCTGGAAAAATTAGGATGCATTGTTATTATTTTTTAAAGCAGCAATATAAAACACGTCATGGGATGTGGGGGGGAGGCGGATAATGAAACCTAAATTTTACAACATGACAGGAGGCTTCATATTTTGCATAACTTTCATTGCTTACGCCTCCAGCAGCACAAGTCAATCATACAACTTAAACAAATTAAAACCAAGTAACATATTCCATATAAAGCACTGACAGTCATAGCTCCTCCTCTTTCTTTGCTGCTCCTGCTGTGCATGTCAGAGTATTTTGTTCTTGTGATATTTCACCTGATATGGTTCTTGCTATTGATACTAGGATGTATAACTAACATTTCTCTGTTTATTACCCCTTCTATTCCCTCCCCTGTCTTTACCTGTCTATTCCTCCCTCACTTGTGCATTGCGGACGATGCACTAGGGTAAGCCCCTGGTAGGACTGTATATCTACTGAGGCAATACCGATAGGGGTTCCCCCCCCCCTTACTACTAGGGTAACCCCTCCACTTGCATATGTGCATTATCCACTAAATTATTACACACATCACAATAGGGGTGACTCCTCTCTACATACATCCCAAACTGATGACGTAATATCCCTTCGAGCCGGGTTGACCCCCTGTGCATTACAAGCCCTCTGAGGCGAGCCCTCCTTATTGGTACCAGATTTATGTTGCATGACACAAATCACCTCCATGGTGCAACTGGAGTGAACCATTTCTAATTCCAAAGCATACTGACCACATGATTACTGAGACATCTCACGTCTCCTGTAGCGGATCACCTGGCACCCCGACTGGGTACCTCTGCCAAAGGACCGCTTCATATCTGGAACAGGGGACAAACCGCAGCACTTCTGCCCACAGTCGCCGTGGCTGGACTGGGGCCCTGGAACCGTTCCTTCCTGGAGCCGAATGGGGAATTAGCTCTTGTTCTTACAAGGACTTTCCCCATTGAATCTCCTGCAGGCTGGAACAGCAGACACAGGAGTAAGTATTCTTTCCCTCCAATAACAGAATGACACACAGTTTTGGAGTGTAAGCAGGAACAGGCGGTTTAATGGGACACACTGGCTTTTATACAGTTTTTCCCCACAAGGTTACCACCCACGTGGACCTTGTGGAGCACAGGACACAAACTCACAAAACCAAATTGTACAGTTAGACACTCCCAGATGATGTACACAAACCCTCCCCTCTGCTTGGGAGATAATTGAGTAAGATAATGTAATTAACTCAATTATCCCCAAGCAGAAAAACCTAATTTTTCACAAAACACAGAAAACACCCCAAAACATCACATATCCCCACATATGTCCCTGGATAGCCCTGATCTGGGTGAACAACATATCCAAAAATCACCCAGATCAGAGCAGGGGTTGACCGACAGCATGCACATTTTCATGCCCTAAACCGTTCCAGAGAATCCGGCTGTGCGGCTGGCCTATTTCCAAATCTAAGTTCCGTTCAAATGGTTCATGCCAATAGTCAATGTTAACGTGGCGTTCGATTTGTCAAATGCCGTTCGACTCCCATCGAAGTGTCGAAGTTCTGGAGAAGGTAAAGTTCAGCGGTGTTTGTGCCGTCACGTGTCTGATTTGAGTTCCATGAACTCAATGATAAAACACAGCTGAACACGGTCATCTAAACAAGATGGCCGCCACCACGTGTTTGAATGTCGAATGGCGGTTGTATCTGAAGTGCCACTTTGAACATGTATAACTGTTCCAATATAATTTAAAGAGGCAGAAACAGTGTTTCAAAATCCAATATGCCCAAATAATGCTTTTAAAGGGCAATACATCCCAGGGGCCATAGTCACAGGGCAAGAGGCTGGCAAGCAGGTCTCTCCAAAAACTTGTGGCAAATTCAGCTAAAAAGGGGAGTTTGCCACATCTCCCAATTCCACTGGGAAAAAAACCCATGTCGAATTTGACCACTTACCCCGGTCTGGCTAACTGCCAGTGCATACCTCACTAACATTGACATTTGATTATCAAATTCCTTAGGTGAACTCCAGTTGTACTTGGAGACTCTTACTGTGTTCAAACATGTGTACTTCTGTACCTGAACCAACGCTGTCTTCCACAGACTTGAAGGTTTGAATACTTTATCATCATGATTGACTCACCTCAACCTCCCTACCTCTAGACTTTAAGTTTATAATCAATGCTGCAGTGGAGAAGGCCATCTCCAAAATACTGGTACAAGGCCCCACAGAAGCAACGGTCCAGACGGCCCACTTGCCATTGACGTCATGGGTTCTAAAACGGTACGGAAATGACACTGGAAGGGCACTAACTTGGGCCCTCGAAAAACGAAAGGCAGAATCCCGCTGAAGTGAAACCGTCAAGTGGAGATACAGGATCTGACTCCCCTTCCATTGCCATCTTTGGATGAAGAAGGCTTTCTCCCTCCCCCTCCCTAGCGGTTGTTGAAAAATGGAGAGTACATGATTCCGCCACAGAGGAGAAAGAATGACAGTATATGTCACAATCGGACTCTCTTTACATCCGAGAAATTATACATTATGGCCCCTTTCACAAGGGAGACTCCCGCAAGACTGGGGACACAGAGGAGGACAGTATATTCATCGACCCACACAGTGTGCCTATGTGTGACCTTGGCACGATTGTACACCCGAGATCTTCGGAATGGGGACTGCAAGACCATCTGGCACATTTAATTAATTTCTGGTTACGGAAACCCATGAAGAAGCAGGCGCACGCTCGGCTCTGGGCTGAATGCCCTCGCCCACTTTTGCCCAACAAGGCTGCACACACTCCTGAATTCGACACCACAGTTGTGATCTTTATGTCCCACTCAGGTCAGGACCTCCGGAAAGGGAATTGAAAAAGGGCTTAATAAAACCCAGGATAAACTACTCAACAAGCTTGTCCCACTGACTAAGATATTGTATTATGCGGACTTGGCACTCCAATGGATGCCAATGACATACGAGAATGGGCACAAAGATCTTTGCGCAGGCTGGGCAATACAAACGTGGCCATACGTGCCTAACAATGCAAGAAGGCCCTACTCAAGATGGACACCAAGTCTCCTGGTCAGGGAGCCGTTCATAGCGTAACTGAAAAAACATGGAAATTTGTGCACCATCCTTAACAATAATAGTAAATACAAAATGTATACAGTGAGCAAAAGTGAATAAGTGTGATAGCAAAGAATGCTATACACCACCTGAGTGGGAACCCCTTAGACCACTCTAACAAATACAAAAGTAAAATACATACAATGGTGGATCACACGTCTAGATGAGTCTAAAAAGAAACATAAAACCATATGGTGTAATATTGTCAATTAGTATAAAAATATGAATTTCGCAGAGATCATGTACTCACAAGCCTGGAGCCAAATAATATCATATGAGTAGCGCAGTGGGACTTTTTAAATGGGATGTCCCTGTCCGTCTTCTGAATACTCCTGTAGTTCCCAAGCAGCATAGAAATAAAGCTGAATAAGTGGAATTTCTTCACAAAGAGTTTTATTCAGGGTATATAATAAGAAAAACGAAAATATGAAAACATGGACTATAGGGTAAAATGAATCCAAAGTCCAGTATAGCCAAATGGCTAGTAATGTCTTTCAAAGTCCGAAACGCGTTTCGCCCCTATCAGGGGCTTCCTCAGTCGGTAGTAATGTGTCAAAGCTTCTTGGCGTCCTTTTCAATTGTCCCTTCCGTCTACTTCCGGTTTCGTTGTCGCATGTTGGAACGCACTATGCGTTCCAATTCAGGCGCCATGCGTCTCATTTCTCATTTCTCATTTCTGATTTAAAAAATGTTTAATGGTTGCTGGGCCTTCACTACTCTGAGAATGTATTTGTTGTGTATTTTTAGATTTGTAAGTTAATCATTCTTGTCTTGATGTATTTTTAACTTCTTCCATCGCTATAGTCAATCTGTTCTCTTCGTATCCCTTTTCTAAGAACTTTTATTCTCGTTGCTTGTTGTATAAATTTATGAGGAATCTATGTCTGAAAAAATTATTTCATGACAAGAAAGAACCATTGGATAGGGAACAGAATTTGCAATATATGCAGACACAATTAAAAGAGAAATCCCTCTTTTTCCCCAGACACATGGTCTCCGATGAAATGAACACTTTTGAGACCATGGTTATGGGAGAAATTAAGAAAGCAAAAAAACTTAAGTTTCAACAGAATATGTCAATACGAGAAAAAAATAATCTAAAAAAATTACAAAAGAACAAAAATGTAGTTATTAAACCGGCGGATAAAGGAGGTGGGGTCGTAATTTTGTCCAAAACAAAGTACATGGAGGAATCTGAACGAATCCTTTCAGATAACACGACCTATGAGAAACTCAATTCCAACCCTACAGAGAAAGTAAAAGATTTATTCGATACATTTATTTAAAAGGGATTAGAGAAAGAAATACTAACAGAAAAAGAAGGGAAATATTTACAGATAGCACATCCAAAGATTCCAGTCTTTCATTACCTGCCTAAAGTACATAAAAGTATAGTCAATCCACCAGGCCGCCCCATTATATCAGGGATTGACTCTATATCTTCTAGAGTCTCTGAATATATTGACACCCTATTGCAGCCCTCAGTGGCAAAAAATGCATCACATCTAAGAGATACAATTCATATATTGCAAGCTTTGAACACTATCCAATGGGACAGTAACTACCGTTTAGTTATTTTTGATGTCACGTCTTTGTATAGCATAATTCCCCACGATATAGGAATTAGAGCTGTCAAATATTTTTTAATTAAGGCAGATTTTAAAGAAGAACAAATAGAGTTTATTTTAGAAGGTATTTTAACTAACAACTTTTTTTGGTTCAACAACACTTTTTACTTTCAGATCAAAGGAACGGCGATGGGCACCAAATTCGCACCCAGTTACACTAACTTGTTTATGGCGTATTGGGAGGAACATTTTATATTCTCCATACATCCCTGGGTGTCTAGTTTGGTGTGCTATCGCCGTTACATCGATGATATCTTTTTAATTTGGAATGGTTCTGTCAAACTTTTAGAGATGTTCAAATCCTTTTTAAATGACAATGAGTGGGGCATTATACTCACTACCACTCATAGTGAGACGGACATTAATTTTTTAGACCTTCATGTTTTTATGTTCATTTCATCGGAGACCATGTGTCTGGGAAAAAAGAGGGATTTCTCTTTTAATTTTGTCTGCTTATATTGCGAATTCTGTTCTCTATCCAATAGTTCTTCCTTGTCATGAAATAATTTTTTCAGACATAAATTCCTCATAAATTTATACAACAAGCAACGAGAATAAAAGAACAGTTCTTAGAAAAGGGATACGAAGAGAACAGATTGACTATAGCGATGGAAGAAGTTAAAAATACATCAAGACAATAATTATTAACTTACAAATCTAAAAATACACAACAAATACATTCTCAGAAAATTCATTTTATATGTAATTTTAATAGTAATAATAAAAAAATTTAAGAAAGTTATAAATAAGTACTGGCATATTTTAAGAGATGACCCAATTTTAAAAGAGATTTTACCAGCACAACCACAAATTATATATAGAGGTGTAGTGAACCTGAAGAAATCATTAGTTCAGAGTAGTGAAGGCCCAGCAACCATTAAACATTTTTTTAAATCAGAAAAGCGGGTACTATGGTTGTGGCACCTGCTTGGCGTGTAGGTCCACTAAGAGCAAAAAAAGGCACCTTACTAATATTCAAGAATATATTAATAGGGACTTTACTATTAAAGACCAACTTACATGCTTTTCGAAAGGTGTTATATATGTATTAAAATGCCCTTGCAACTTGCTCTATATAGGCCGGACTATCAGATGTATCCATACTCGGATCTCAGAACATGTACGGAATATTAAAAATGGACTGGAGACCCATAGTGTCTCCGATCATTTCAAGAAATATCATCATCAAAACCCAGAAAACCTGTTCTTCTGTCCCTTAAAAATTATAAAAAAAGATTGGAGAGGGGGAAATTACATTAAAAAAATAGGAACAGAGGAAATGAAGTTCATTTATAATTCTAACATATTGATACCGCACAGCCTTAATTTGGATTTTGAGATATGCCACTTCTTTTAATCATTTATGAATGAGTATATGCACTTTTGCACGTTTTATTACATTTTTATGCACTTTTTCCTATATCTCCTCTACCACCAATTAATTTAGGAGGTTGGGATTAAAAGGTTGTTGACACATTCATTCACCTGATTTTACATATATCTATCTGTTTACTTTAAATACAAGGGAGAGTGCAATAGATTAATCATCATATTGATGTTTATATTAACTAGCCTGTTTTTATTTATACAATTAATATTATTGCAGTTCTTTCTCTCTTCTTTTTTTCTCTTAAAGGATGTTTATTGTAATTATTTTATCCTATAGATTGTACCCAGTGTGGTTGTTTATATGTATCAAGGTTACAGATGTATCAAGGTTACAGATAATAAAACCGGAGTTTTGAACTAATTCCAAAGTGGAACGCATGTGTCAAGAGCCATGCGTTCCAGTGACGTCAGCTATGCGCCCGAGTCGACGCAAGTGACGTGACCTGGAAATGAGATGCAATGCGCCTGAATTGGAACGCATAGTGCGTTCCAACATGCGACAACGAAACCGGAAGTAGACGGAAGGGACAATTGAAAAGGATGCCAAGAAGCTTTGACACATTACTACTGACTGAGGAAGCCCCTGATAGGGGCGAAACGCGTTTCGGACTTTGAAAGACATTACTAGCCATTTGGCTATACTGGACTTTGGATTCATTTTACCCTATAGTCCATGTTTTCATATTTTCATTTTTTAATTATATACCCTGAATAAAGCTCTTTGTGAAGAAATTCCACTTATTCAGCTTTATTTCTATG
Organism: Pelobates fuscus; assembly: GCF_036172605.1. Classification (NCBI taxonomy): domain Eukaryota; kingdom Metazoa; phylum Chordata; class Amphibia; order Anura; family Pelobatidae; genus Pelobates; species Pelobates fuscus. The sequence goes on along the minus strand of NC_086323.1, from coordinate 4,622,698 downwards.
CTGCTTGGGAACTACAGGAGTATTCAGAAGACGGACGGGGACATCACATTTAAAAAGTCCCACTGCGCTACTCATGGGAGCCATATGATATTATTTGGCTCCAGGCTTGTGAGTACATGATCTCTATGAAATTCATATTTTTATACTAATTGACAATATTACACCATATGGTTTTATGTTTCTTTTTAGACGCATCTAGATGTGTGATCCACCATTGTATGTATCATCCTTAACAAGGTGGAAGCATCCATGAAGCAAGTCTTCAGCAATCTTACACCAGGCAGCAGTGTTTTTGGCAGGGCAGATTGGCAGAGGGTCCGAGCCACCAGCTGTTTCTGGTCCACAGGCCCCAGAACACAGTCTTCAGAACACAGTCCATCATTATGGACCAATTTCATACGGGGAGTTTTCTGAGCTAGAGGCTCTTGGGGACGAGGACGTGGACGATATAGCACAGGTGATTTTTTTTTCATAGAATTGGGAAGTAATCTCTACAGATACTTAGATCCCTCAGATGGTCAGAGGATGTCATAGAATTCCTCTATACACCTATTCTGAATGGCTTACCACCTCCCCTTCAGATATCAGAGGACCACAAAGCCTCATAGACGAAGAGATTCGCACCTTTTTCACCAAAGGCAATGTGCAATTCACTTCGGGCGACACTGGCTACTTCAGCAACATCTTTGTGGTCAAGAAAAAGACGGGAGACTATCGACCCATCATCAACCTATGCCAACTTAACAAATTTGTGGTGTATCATTACCTCAAGATGGAAGGTATTCATTTTTTGCGGCATCTCCTCCTCGCAAACCATTGGTTCACTCGTCTGGATTTGAAGAATGCAAAAATGTCCATGCCAATCGCAAGAACATGTCCAATTGCTGTTTTCTCCTCCACATGGACAATATCTCAGCAGTTTAATAAATAAATAAACTGGACGCAGCCCGATCTTCTGCTCTAAAATAAGCAACGAGGGACATTTACAAATTCTGCCTTCCCAGCAGCATCACTCTACGAGCAGAGTATCTTTTGGGGATCACCAACCTCACCGGACTGGTTTTCTCGCAACTGGCGGGGTAGCAGCGAATGGCAACTGTACACCTTGGTGTTTACCATGCTGTGAATGGTCAGAGGCTCGTTCCACGTAGGACTCTTTGCCTCACGGACAAACACTCAACTTCTGAGGTACTACAGCTGACTTCCGGACACACAATGTGAAGCAGTGGATGCATTTCTCCAACCTTGGCCAATGCAAGAGGCATACGTATTCCGACCTTTCTTGATGTTGGCAAGAGTCCTTCATTGTTCTCAAAATGCAGGGATCCCCATGATACTCATTACACCACTATGGCAGAGTCAAGCATGGTTCCTGGATGTATTGACTCTATCTCAGGACATCCGCTGCTCCTTCCATCGTTTCCCTTTCTCCTAAGTAACTCACAAGGAGAACCTCATCCACTGATCCTACAAAACCGCTTGGAACTTGTGGCCTGGAGTCTTTCAGGGGATCCTGGTCAGTCGAGGGTCTATTGTAATTGACTAGAGACCTCTTAGGGGACTCATGGTCACCAGGAACTAGATGTATCTACATCTCTGCATGAAACACTTGGGGTTGCTGGTGTTTGGAGATGAATCACATAGTTACATAGTTACATAGCTGTAAAGATACTTGCGTCCATCAAGTCCAGCCTTCCTCACATTTGTTTTTTGCTGGTGATCCAAAAGAAGGCAAAACACCCAGTTTGAAGCACTTCCAATTTTGCAACATGCTAGGAAAAAAAATCCTTCTTGACCCCAGAATGGCAGTCAGATTTATCCTTGGATCAAGCACTTATTATCCTACATTGAAAGATTATATCCTTGAATATTCTGTTTTTGCAATTATGCATCTAGTAGCTGTTTGAACATCTGTATGGACTCTGATAAAACCACTTCTTCAGGCAGAGAATTCCACATCCTTATTGTTCTTACAGTAAAAATACCTTTCCTTTGCCTTAGACGAAATCTTCCTACTTCCAGTCTAAACGCATGGCCTCGTGTCCTATGTAAAGTCCGGTTTGTGAATAGATTTCCACACAATGGTTTGTATTGGCCCGAATATATTTGTATAATGTTATCATATCCCCTCTCAGGCGACATTTTTCTAAACTAAATAGGTTTAAATTTGTTAAACTTTATTCATAGCTTATATGTTCCATTCCTTTTATTAATTTAGTAGCCCACCTCTGCACTTTTTCTAGTGCCATAATATCCTTCTTTAGAACAGGTGCCCAAAATTGCACAGCATATTCAAGGTGTGGTCTTACCAGTTATTTATAAAGAGGCAAAATGATGCCCTTTTTCATGCATGACAATACCTTACTGGCCTTGGCCACTGCTGATTGACATTGCACATTGTTGCATAGTTTGTTGTCTATAACAATTCCAAGTCCTTTTCGTGTGTTGTTATCCCTAATTTGCTTCCATTAAGGGTATACGTTGCTTGTGTATTCTTTACGCCAAAATTAAATTTCATCTGCCATTTGAGTGCCCAGTCCCCCAATCTATCTAAATCCCTCTGCAGCAAAGTAATATCTTGCTCACATTTTATTACTTTACAGAGTTTTGTGTTATCTGCAAACACTGAAACGTGACTTTCAATGTTGTCTTCAAGATCATTTATAAAAATGTTAAATAGAAGGGGTCCCAGAACAGACCCCTGAGGGACACCACTTGCCACCTCTGTCCAGCTTGAAAATTTACCATTAACGACAACTCTTTGTATTCTGTTTTTAAGCCAATGTTCTACCCAAGAACAAGCATTTTCATCTAGACCGATTTCCTTGAGTTTGAACACTAATCTATTGTGTGGAACTGTATCAAATGCCTTGGCAAAATCCAAATAGATCACATCCACTGCAACACCCTGATCTATACTTCTACTTACTTCTTCGTAGAACGCAATCAAGTTAGTTTGACATGACCTGTGCTTCATAAAACCGTGCTGATTTTTGCTGATAACCATGTTCTTCTCAAGGAATTCTTGAATATTCTTGAAAATTATCCCTTAATAACCTTTGAAATATTTTCCCAGCCACAGGTCTATAATTTCCAGGCAAGGATTTTTTTTTTTTTTTTTTAATTCTGTATTTTATTGTGCAAATAATATACATAACAGTCTTGTCACGCCACAACAGCGGACCAAACACATGCAGTATACATATATTGACATCGTCATGGCATTTAGATTTCTTGCACATTTTTTATGTTAAATGCAGTTTCTAACATATTAGTCAAGGATGTCTAGGTTGAGTGAGCCTAAGCAGGTTCATGAGAGATGCTAGACAAAGGAGTTAGTAAACTAACAAATAGAAAAATTATACATTTTATAAACGTCAGAGCAAAAGAGATTATAACATGCTAGGTAGGCCTCGATCTTGTAGTCTACTGTGCATGCTAAATCAAAGTTATGCATACATGCTACATCAAGGTAGGGTGTGAAGCCTCCCTGTGCATATGCATCAAGTTAAAGTTAACGTGCATAGTTAGTCAGCTGGTGTCAAACCGGTGTGCACCTGTAAACTATGATCACTAGTTAGGTTTGAAGCAGGGGAGATACATTGTGCACTATCTCCAGGTGCCAGTTACGAGTGCAACTATTGGGTAGCTAAACTAAGCTTGGCGTACATACTCGTTTTTATTAAGGCTAACATAAAGAAATATACTGTAGCTGCATTTCTGAGCTAGCGGGGTTTCCGTTGAGCTTGCCCCCGAGTTTTTAATTTACAAATATTTAGTAAGAAGTAAGACAAGAGCAGAATAAACATGCCAGCAGTATATGTAACAATACTAGGGAAAGAAAATCCTGAGAGGCATGACAGACTTATTACTTCTGGTAGGAGCCTCTTGATGAACATATGTCATTTTTAACAATGTGGATACCTGCGGAATACACGCCGTTTGTATAGGTGGAATAAACTATTGCAAATTAGCAAATAAAGTAACATTGTCATAGTTATTGGTATATAGACATTTGCGGCTATTGCAACTAGAGAAAAACAAAAAGTGACAAATCAATATTTCATGGATGGTATGCTAGGACAAAGGCCCCTAACTTGCTGAGGTGATTGGTTGCCTGTTAGTTTAACTTGACAGGGTGCTTAAAGTATAGGGGCTGTCCAAATGCTTGAGGAGTTCCGTCCCCTTTCCCTCTTTTAATTCTCTGTCCTTGTTGGGATCTAGGCATCAGCTGCAAAAAAATTAAATAACCCTGGGACTAGCATTCCTGTCTTAGGTTGAGCGGGCTTCCTCAACTGTTGTAGCTTCAGGAAACTAAGACGTATGCTAGTTCTAAATAATGGCAAATAACAAATAGTCTGACCAGGCTTGGCTAGTTTAAGGTCACTTATGTTGAGGCAGAGGTCGGTACTATACATTTGTATGATATATGCATCAATGATTAGGCAAGCATTGTCCCCTCTACCCCATTTCTGGACGTTTTACCCAAGAAAGCACCAACATAAGAGATAGTCAAGTGGGGAACAGAAAAGAAGAACAAAAAAGAGAGAAAACATAAAGAGAAAACATAAAACTTATGCTGAACATGGTTCTTCCCCACATATTGTGAAATAAGAGGTATAGCGGAGAGGCATAAAGAGCATATTTGCACAAGATGGTATCATCTCAGCAGGTAGAGTCCGCCACACTGCGTCACCCAATGCCACTTGCGGGCTGCAGGCGAGAGTCCACGTCCAATCTGGGCTTTTCTGCTCCCTTTCTCGCTACACTGCTTCCACTGATGTGCAGTTCACGGAGGTAAGTGGTACTGCTGGGGCATAGCCACGCACCCCTCCTGCCCCCAGCCAGTGTCTGAGCTGGCTCCATGATAGCTCGAGTTCGAGCCCCTTTAGAGGTTACGTCTTTCCCATCCGCGAGAGTGCAGGAGGCTCTGCACGGCTTGCGTTTTTGCTTGCGTACTTTAGGGGTCGGTCGCCTGGTGGCCTTTGTCCCTGGGGAGCGTGGAGTGAGATGTGCTGTCGGCTTTGGCGTTGATTTGCCTGTGTGTGACCTCTCAGATCTCACCTTGCGACGTCGCTTTGGTTCCGCTTGGGGGGCCACATCTGAGGCCTTCTGCTTAGGGTTCACTTATTTCTACCCTTAGTACACTCGTGGATGGATACCGTCAGGCCCTGGAGCTTTGTTTAAAAATCACGATCCCTTTACAGCACCTATCACTATTGTTTTGAATTTTTTTATCACGTTTTGGACTGTGCTGCGTTTGACGTGAACGGTTTCTCGGGCGTACACGGTGGCTTCTTCCCTCACGATATTCTTCGTGCTGCAGATTGGACACGGGAATATACTTTCAGGGTATTTTATTTCTGTCAGACTTTAAATGCATCCTTCACTTTCTTGCCACAGTGTTAAAAATGCAAAATATGAAGCCTCCTGCTATGGTGTAAAATTGTAGATTATGCTAACGTAGTGTACCTTTAATGTTAATAATGACAGGAGGCGAGTATTTTCCCTTCCTTTTGATTGTTATTGTATTTTAGTCTGTATACATTTTCTAATTGGTTTTATCTAGTTAGTGTCATTCATTCTGATTGTAAAATTCTATATGCGCTGATTTGTCTTGTTGTAGTACAGGATTGTTGAGATGTCTACTGCAGTATGTGGATAATTAGTACATCTCGTATACAATATCCTAATTTGATATGTATAATTATAATTATACTAATATAGAATTACTATTGCCTAACCCCTTCAGGAAGGAGTCAATAGTACATGTTCAGACCCTGGGGAGATAGCGCAGCTAAGCGGACAAGGGCACATGTAGGAGTGTGGGGATAGATGCGTGGGAGTGGTTTGGAAAGAATGTGTGGGTGGGATTATGTTCTGTGTGAGTTAGTGGGGGGTGGTCTTACCTCGGTGCCACTTAGGATTCGGGCCAGCAAACAGCTTCCTGTCCTCCTGCTCCTGTTTGTCCTGGGCCTGTAGATTTTACCAGCTTGAGGGATGGATGTTGAGGCAATTTTAGCGTCCCTCACGGTTACTGCAGCGCTGGATGGTGGCTGGCAACTTCGAGAGCAATTTGCTCACCTTTACCCAGGTATGGCTGCCCCCCCTGTGGCCTACTTCCCCCTGGAGCACCCACTGCGGTCTCCCCTGCTGCCTCCCCTGCGGCCCCTGCTCCGGGGGGGCTGCACTAGTACTGGCCGGTGTCCTCGCCCGCAAGCCAGGCTCTCGTCTGACACTACTCCTGGGGCTCGGCTGAGGAGTAGAAGCCCAGGCCCGAGGCACCGCCAGGACCACGTGTCTGGGGCTCCCCGGCATCCCTGGTTCAGCTCACCCTGGCCACCAGCAGTGGATCATGGCCCGGTGGCGGTGGATGGCAAAGTGACCCTTTCCAGGTGGCAGACGGCCGCTTAACAAAATTCCAGGTACCCCTCTCGGCCGGCGGGGCGGCGGGGCTGGGGTCCCAGTGGTTAGTAGGCCCGCAAGTGAGGAAGGCTCCCATGGCTCTGTCTCCCCTGCCCCCGCTCCCCCTCCTTTTGTATCTGGTGGTTTGTCTTCCAGGGGGCCCAGCTTACCTCTAGCCTTTCTATTCTTTCTGTGTGCCATCCCCCCCCCCCCCTCTATTTTGCCTGAGCCCCCTCTCCCACCTGCTGGTCAATTACCTCGGCCACCTCCTGTGGAGCGTGGACTCACCTCCTCTCCGCTGCTCTCTTCTCAGGACTCAGCTGCAGTTACTAGATCAGTCCAGCAGTTGGTGCCCGGAACACATCTGATGACTTCTATGGATGCTGGAATCCGTATTTCGTTGCCTCAACCTTCTGTGAGTGCAGTGCCGGGTTTGGACCGCTAGGCTGCAACTGGTGAGTACAATGTTCCCTCCTTTTTTAGTCCTTCAGGTGCCGGGCTTTGGGGGTTTCTAGATCAGTGGGAGCGGGAGGCGGTGGTTAGTGGGGACATCTCTATTGATGGACGGCTTCAGTCGGTTTGGTTCCCCGCCCAGCTCCCTCCTATGGTTCAGTCTTCACTCCCCCCCCCCCCCCGGGTCCCTGTCCATTGGGGGTAGTGGTCCATTGCCCCCGGGACCTTTGGGTACCCCTGTACCCCTGTGTTTCGGACGTGGCACGTGGCGCAGCCTACATGTGCTGGTCTGGCCCTCTGGGCTTGCACTTGAAGCAGGAGATGAGGGAAAAATTTTGGAAAGGGGAGTTTGTAGAAATATTTTCCCTCCTGCCATTAGAGTAAGCTCCTCCCGTGCCAAGGCGTAGTCAAAGAAGGATGAATACACAGGGGTTACCTGCTTTACCCAGTACTGCACTACTAGCATTACCTCCCCCTAATCAACCACCTCCCGAACCCATGCAATTAGGTGCTGTAGGCTTATCTGAAGCTGAAAGAACGTACCGCAGAAGGGAGGGCTTGTGCCTTTATTGTGGTAAGAGGGGGCATCTCCGAAGTAACTGTCCTAGTTTACAGGGAAACTACAGCACCTAAGGCCTAGAGAGGGGTCGGCCTCGGGTGTTATGGTTTTTTCCCCTCATGTGTCCATCTCCAGACCATTCATTACGGTTACTCTTTTGGTCAATCAAACCACTGTTACAACTAAAGCCTTGATCGATTCAGGTGCTGCAGATAACTTTATCGATGAGAACTTTGCTAAAAACGCAGCCTTGAATCTGATCCAAAAGGCCACACCCTTGGCCGTTGAGGCCATAGATGGTAGACCACTTGAGAATCCTCTGGTGACCCATGAGACCCAAGAAATGGTTATGGCTGTGGGTGCCTTACACAAAGAAAGGATAACCTTCCAAATAATTGACTCCCCTACAGCTTCCATCATACTGGGCTTCCCCTGGTTAGTTAAGCATAACCCGGTACTTGATTGGGGTTGTTTGGATATACTCTCCTGGGAGGAATCCTGTCAACAAGACTGTATGGTCTGTTTACGTCCCGTTTGTTTACTCAATGTGCCTACAGCTAAACCACTTTCTGTCCCTCCTGTGTATGCAGACCTCGCATTGGTCTTTGAAAAAAGGGAAGCTGATAGACTACCCCCACACCGGGATTATGATTGTGCCATAAACTTGTTGCCTGGAACGATGCCTCCTAGGGGCAAGGTCTACCCGCTTTCTGAGAAAGAAAACCAGGTCATGGAGGAGTACATACAGGAATCCTTACGTAAAGGTTTTATCAGAAGGTCCTCCTCTCCGGCTGGTGCTGGTTTCTTTTTTGTTGCCAAGAAAGAGGGCGATTTAAGGCCATGTATAGACTATAGGGGCCTGAATAATATAACAGTTAAAAATGCGTATCCTATCCCTCTCATTACTGAGTTGTTTGACCGTGTCAAAGGTTCTAGATTTTTTACCAAACTAGACCTCGGGGGGCTTATAACTTGGTTCGTATAAAAGAAAACGCTGAATGGAAGACAGCGTTCAATACACGCAGTGGGCATTACGAGTATCTAGTTATGCCTTTCGGACTGTGTAATGCTCCTGCTGTCTTTCAGGACCTCATAAATGATGTCCTTAGAGATTTACTACACGTCTGTGCCGTGGTCTATCTCGATGATATACTTGTATTTTCTCCTGATCTGGAGTCTCATCATGCCCATGTGAGGAAGGTACTTAAGAGATTGCTACAAAATGGTCTTTATTGTAAATTGGAGAAATGTTTATTCGACCAAAAATCTGTACAATTCCTAGGGTACATAATTTCTGAACAGGGGTTCAGCATGGATCCTTCAAAATTAGAAGCCATGTTGTCTTGGCCTCTTCCTCAAGGCCTTAAGGCAATACAGCGATTTATAGGCTTTGCCAATTATTATCGCAGGTTTATTAAAAACTTTTCATCAGTCATTTCTCCTATCACTAAACTGACTAAAAAGGGTTTGCACCCCAGGGTTTGGACTCCTGAAGCCATGAAAGCCTTTGAGACTCTCAAAAAGGCATTTGCCACTGCCCCTGTGCTACACCATCCCGATCCTTCCCTTCCCTTTGTAATGGAAGTAGACGCTTCAGAATCAGGTGTGGGAGCTGTATTATCACAAAGACTATCCTATAACGAACCCCTCCATCCCTGTTGTTACTTTTCTAAAAAAATATCTGATTTGGAAAAGAATTACGACGTCGGGAACAGGGAACTATTAGCTATTGTGATGACTTTTAAATAGTGGAGATACTTATTAGAATGAGCCAGACACGAAATCCTGGTTATAACTGATCATAAGAATCTCTCCTATATAGCTGATGCTAAAAGGTTGTCCTCTCGTCAAGCCAGATGGTCCTTATTTCTTTCACGCTTTCAGTTCATTATCACATATAGGCCTGGGTACCGTAATGTCAAGGCTGATGCTATCTCCCGACAATACGAACCTTTGGAGTCTATTGCCCCCGCTCCTGAACCCATTGTACCCACGTCTAAGATAATAGCCGCTACCCGGTTATTTCGTCCCTTTTCCTGGATGGTATCAAAGCATACCAAACCCAAGCACCCTCTGAGACACCGGTTGATAGATTATACGTGAAAGAAAAAGATAGAAAGAAATTGTTAGTTTTATTTCACACCGCCAAAACGGCTGGTCACCCAGGGGTTACCAAAACATACAAGGGTCTCCTTCAACAGTTTTGGTGGCCTTCACTTAAGCAAGACGTAGTGGATTATGTGCAGGCTTGTCGTGTTTGTGCACAGTGTAAGTCCCCTACTGTTAAACCCCCGGGCCTCCTGATGCCTCTATCCGTACCCAAGAAACCATGGACCCACTTATCCATGGACTTTATTGTGGATCTTCCTTCATCCGATGGAATGACAGTAATTTTGACTGTGACTGATAGGTTCTCTAAGATGGCACACTTTATTCCACTCAAAAAACTACCTTCTGCGGTTCAGTTGGCTCGGGTGTTTGCCAACGAGGTTTTCCGCTTGCATGGTATACCACAGGATATCGTATCCGACAGGGGTCCTCAATTTCTCTCTCGGTTTTGGAGGCTCTTTTGTGCTGAGATGGGGATTTCCTTGTCATTTACCTCCTCCTATCATCCACAATCCAATGGAGCTGCCAAACGGGCAAATCAATCTGTGGAGTTGTATTTACGCTGCTTCACAAATGCACACCAGGACAACTGGTCTCACCTCCTTCCCTGGGCTGAATTCGCCAGAAACACTGTGACTCATTCGTCCACTGGCTTAAGTCCTTTTTTGGTTGCTTATGGGTTCCAACCCTCTGTCCTTCCCGGCGTATTCTCCGACAAGTGAATACCCGCTTTGGACGAGCACCTAACCTCCTTACGGAAGATGTGGGATCAGGTCCATGCTACTCTTTCTCGAGTGGCTGTTACTCATTTTTTGCTGATTTGCTGATCGTCGTAGAGGTGCTGCTCCTTCTTATGTTCCGGGTGATAGGGTTTGGTTGTCCTCTAAGAATCTCCGCCTCAGGGTCCCCTCGATGAAATTCGCGCCCAGGTTCCTTGGCCCCTACAAGGTATTGCGTAGGGTCAATCCTGTGTCCTACTCCCTGGCCTTACCTCCTTCCATGCGTATTCCTAACACTTTTCACACCTCCCTTTTGAAGCCCCTGCTCTGTAATCGATTCTCTGGTCCTCTCAGGCGTCCGGATTCCCTCCGCGCTGTCTCTAGTGACGTGTACGAAGTGGCTGCCCTGCTTGATTCTCGTTTTTCTCGGGGTCGCTTGCAAAATCTGGTTGACTGGAAGGGATACGGCCCTGAGGAGCGGTCCTGGGTTTCTGCCTCTGACGTGAACGCGCCCTCTTTGGTCCGCTCCTTTCATGCGCGGTTTCCTTTGAAGCCTTCGGCGGTCCTCGAGGGGGGGGTTATGTCAGGGGTCCGCGGGCGGCTAGGAGGGGAGGCTGCTCGCAACTTGCAGCACTCACCCTCAGTCCATCGCCGCCCGCGGTCTCCCCTCCTCCTACCTGTCGGCGAGCGGTGTCTCCTCTCCGCCGCTCGCATCCTTCACGCCTCCCAGCGGCAGCATGTATAACGCTGCATGCTGGAAGGTCATTAATTTATGCAAACACCGGGGTCACGTGAGTGACCCGGCGTTAAAGCAACAGTACCACAATCACAGTGGGAGGCTTAGATATCTCCCACGTGTGATTGTTAATTCTGATTGGAAGTTATCCAATCAGAATTAAACCTAGGGTATTTATACTTACCTTTCCTGTTCCTCCCTGCCCTGTTGTGGTCTTTGCTGTATAGTATTGATTCTGAACTTGTGATTTCTGGTTACGTACTCTCTGGCTTGTTATACTGACTTTGTGACTTTCTCCTACCCTTTGACCTCGGCTTGTTTATCGTTATCCTGTCTTCTGGTTCCCCTGACTCGGCTTGTCTCCTGACTATTCTGTGTGTGCTTAGCCCGGCCACTCTAAGGTCCGGTACGGCACCTTTTCTGTGTGTGTGTGTGTCTGTTAGCGTGTTGGGTTCCTGGGAATCGTGACATCCATAGAGTCAGGCTGTGCGGTCGGTCTATTTCCCATGTTAAGGTCAGTTCAAACACACGAACGTCAACCATTCGAATTGTCGAACTGTCAAATGAACTGTCGAATGTACTGTCGAACGGCGTTCGAACTGTCGAATGCATTGAAGTCTGGAGAATGTAAAACTTCAGCTAAATTAAAATGTTCGCCGCCACGTGTTGGGTTTTCGAATGGCGGCCACTTCGACTACTTCGGCACTTCGACTGCATCCGAAGGGCCAATTTAAAAGTACAAATCCTTTCTCTGGGAGTTAAAGGGCCAGCAGCATTACAACAAAAATCCATTATGCACAAATCTTGTATTTAAAGGGCCAAACCTCCCAGGGACCATAATCACATGGCAAGAGGCTGGCAAGCAGTCCTCTCCAGGCACAAGTGACGATGTTAATTTCGCCACAATCTTCATCTACTTTCTCAAGCTTGAACATATTGGAATTCTCTGTTCTTCGACTCGATCTGCTGTTAGCAAGAGTTTGCAAAGTTCTCGTTATGGTTTCTGATTTTATATTAGACTATTAATACACACCAAAGAAAGAGGAGGAGCTATACATGTCAGGGCTTTACATGGAATGTGATTGGTTTTAGTTTTATGATTGACTTGTGCTGCTTGGTACTCTACGTTAGCATAATCTACAATTGTTAAAACCTTTACTGTCTAATGACTCCTGTATCAGCAATAGTAACTGTTACAAAAGACAAAGCGCAGAGCTCTGCCATTACTCGATATCTTAGAATGGAAACGGAAGGAGATATTTACTCATTGTTCGTCACATTTCTCCATCAATCGCAGTGCTCCCACCATGCCAGGGTTTGGGGGTGAAATAACACTGCCTCCGTGTGAGACTGACAATTTCACCACGAACTGACTTTTCAAAAATGGCGTCCAGAGTACTTTCGGTTGACGCTACCGCGATGACATAACAACGTGAGGATGCCTGATGATGACGTTGAATGCATTGGAATGACGAAAATGGAAGAAACAAGTTGGAAGCTACCGGGAAAGGCACCGAAATTTCTGTTTAAAAACAGAACCAGCGGAGACAAACGAAAGCACCACTTCTGAGGAAGGCTTCTAGCCGAAACGCATCGAGTGGCAAGTTATATGGACTTTATTTTATTTGTTTAAAAAATAAAATGTTAAACTTTAATCCAGTGCCGGGTGAAGGTCCCAGCGATGTCTTCCGTGCCCTACCTGACATCAGCGGGGACGATTGTGGTCCAATCAAGCAGAAGTGGTTATGGTGGTTGGAGACCATATGGGTTATAGAATGCTTTGGTTTCACATATCATTAGTGGGGTTTTATTTATTGAACTCTGTCTGTTAAGACTGTTGCCAGATTATGGTATCAATACAATCTGACATTGTTTTGTATAAAGTTTACTGAAATAATATAATGCAGCCTTTGTCACAGAATTTCAAACAGCGAAGTTAATTAAGACATATTTTCCTGCATACCACCATCCAACAATCGGCATTTGCTGCCAATAAATGCCAGGAATTGTAATTGCCACCAACACATCAATGTCCTGGAGCTGAAGAGTAAAATGTGTTTGTTTTATAATAAAGGATAATGAATTGACTTGGCTGCGTCGAGATGTGAGGACAGAGCCAGGCCAACTGTATGAGAACACAACGCTGGTATTTAAATTTAAAGGTAATATATAAAAATAAATCATTACTGGTCAAGAAGTAACTCATAGAACAGCACAATACTGCCACGATATCGGATAAGGGTCACATTACAAAATATATCTTGTTTTTGACCAACGTATGTCTGTATAAAAGAAAAGCCTAGTGTGACAGATCGCCTGACACCCCAACCGGGTGCCTCCATCAGTCGATGCTCCAAGTGCTCACCGAGGACTCCAAGCACTCCACCAGACACCATCAGCACTGTAGACTCCCACAAACCACCGCAGCTTGGTTGGGGTCTCGCCGTCCTCCACCCACCCTGGACCCAAGACCAGGATCCAGCTTCCAGTGGGTGAACCTCTCCATCTCCAGTGAGCATAGCAGGAGCAGCTCTTATAAGAGCTAGTGATTAGAACCCATGGGAGTGTAAGGAGTATAGCAATCCCCAGTCTGAATATAGCTGTCCCCTTCACACATGAGATGAGGCTCTATGTTGAGGGTGAAGAGGAACTGATATTAATGGTGCCACACTTGGCCTTATATGACAATCCCCATGCAAGGGGTATGCCCACATGGACCTTGTGGGGAACTGAGTGACAATATTCACAGACCAATAAGAACAGTATTCCAATGCACGACACTCCCACACATAGCAAACAATCCCTCCCCTCTGCCAGGGAGATAATTGAGTCAGATACTGTATTAACCCAATTATCTCCAGGCAGAAAAAAACACACATTTCTATAAAGTCCAAAAGTACCCCAAAACACATAATATCCCCACAAATGTCACATCCCCTGATAGCCCTGATCTGGGTGACCAACATATAGAAAAATCACCCAGATCAGTTCAGGGGTTCAGGAGTTTCCTGGAAGTCACATTTTGACCGACCGCACAGTTCCATGCCCAAAACAGTTCCAGAGAATTAGGCTGTGCAGTTGATCTACTTCGGGGATTCAAAGTGCACACAAAATACCGAACGCCGTTCGACTCCCGTTTGAATAGCCGAACATCCACGGAAGGTAAATAGTTAGCGGTGTTCGTGCCGCCGAGTGTCCAATTTGAGTTCCATGAACTCGACGACCAAACACCGGTCATTGTACTCCTTGGCTTAAGATGGCCACCGTCACGTGTTCGAAGTGCCACTTCAAACCAGATCGACCGTTCGGGAGTTCGAAGTGTCACTGAATAAATAATGTCAGAAGTCCAAAAGGCCAAAACAGTGGTTTTAACCAAGTTCTATCACAGGGGCCATATACACAAGGTAGGAGGCTGGCAAACAGGCCCCTCCAAGAACAAGTGGTGAGGTTACTTTTTCCAAACCTAGCTCTGTGCATTCCAAGGAGGTATCCTGGAGAATGGACTGTGAGTGAAGAGAGGGCCATAGTGTATGGTAGAAGGTGTGGAATATGTGCAGGTTACCCATCAGGCACCTTTTTTATTGTGTATTTTGCCAAAGAGAATGTTGTGCTGGTCTTATGTCCAAAACAATGCCATCTTTCTTATTACATGACTTTACCTGGTTACAGTGGGCAATTCCTAGCTTCATGATACTTGATTAAGACCATAAGCACGTCATGTTAATTAGCAACTGTGGCGGACCGCCTGGCACCCCGACTGGGTGCCTCTGCCAATCTCTTCTTCCTAATAATCTTTGAGTACCATAAGCACCACATCGGACACCATAACCACTGTAGTCCCCACTTCCAGCGTTACAGCTTGGTTGGGGGTCTCGCTGTTCTCCACCCACCCTGGATTCAAGACCAGGATCCAGCTTCCAATGGGTAGACCTCTCCTAAACCAGAGAGTAAAGCAGGGTGGTCTTACAAGAGCAAGTGATTATAATCCAAGGGAGTATAGATATATAGTAATCCACAGAGTGAATATAGATGTTCTCCCTACACATGAGATGAGACTCTATGTTGAGGGTAAGCAGGAACTCATTTATTGTCAGCCACAACTGGCCTTATATGCAAGTCCCCATGCAAGGGGTACTCCCCCTTGGACCTGAGAGTGGACTATGGCAAAGTACACACTGTAATTACATTAACTCTCAGGTCCAGGACACTCCCACACAAAACAGGGCAATCCCTCCCCTGTGCCCGAGAGATAATTGAGTCAGGCACTGTAATAAACTCAATTATCTCCAGGCACAGAAAACAACAGGAAACACTCTCAACCTCATCTTCACCAATTTCCGTAACACATCTTAGCTCTCCAATGTTTAATTTCCTCTGTCTGACCACCATCTGCTGACCTGTGGCATCAGCATACCCCGTACACCACCATCACCACACAAGTCTCGCAGAAACCTCCACTGTCTTGACCTACAGCGATTCTCCACCAACCTCCAAATTCTCCTTTTACCTATATCAAATCTCACCTGCCCTAGCTCTGCAACCTCCTTCTACAATTACAGCCTCTACTCTCAACTAGACACCATGGCACCTTCTACACTTAAACGCATCAAGCTCCCCAATTACAACCTTGGCACACCAAGCTGACCAGTCGCAAAGTAATGCCCCCATTGAATATACACAGACAAATAGACTACAAAAGACCATCACCAACACAGAATGACTATGGATGGAAATAAAGTAAAATTTAAAATAAAGTTATATATCTCTGGCTAAAAATAGCTGCAGACCAAACAGCAGGACAGAATGCTACATATCTATGGGAAACAGAAAATAAACGCAAATTAAGCACTCACCTTACATGGTAATGAGTGCACAGACTGAGAAAAAGCAAAGGAAGGAAAATGTGCACAATAAAACTGCTACTCCAGCTTTTCATTAAACCCGTATGGGCATACCGGGTCTAATTTATAGGTTCTCTCTGCATAAGAAGACTTTCAGATACCTCCCCTAGGAACTGGGGGGACATGCTCCAAAACTTGGTACCTTAGTTGGGGTACATTCTGGCACATCTCCATAAAGTATCCAAACTTATCTGGTGCGGCATTTTGAACAGTTGTTTTATGTTGTGATGCTCAATCTTTTAGGGCATGGATAGTTTTGCCCAAGCAGCCCATGCCGCAAGGAGATATTCGGTCTGGCATGTAAAGAAAAAATGGGGTTTGATTTGTCTGCCTGTCCTAGGGTGGGTACACACCTCTCCCTTATTAATGCCACTACAATGGTTACCGTGGGCAAACATAGGTTTGCCCAATGCTCTTATCAAGTTTCAGGATATTCCAGTTAAAGTTGTCAATTTTGTGGATTATAAAAAATAAATAGGTTTAGTAGGGGTTTACTGGTGGTCAAGCCCGGACTGGCCATCGGGCACACTGGGCAAATGCCCGGTGGGCTGCGGTGGCCATGGGCCGAGGCCGGCAGGGAGATCACAGGATCTCCCCTGCCGGTCTTTGCAGGGCCGGCACTATCCGAGCGCCGGCCCTGCAGTAGTCCACGGCGGGCCGGTGGGGAGATCAAAGATCTCCCACACCGGCCAACATACAGTATATTCTGGCCGCAGGCTGGGGAGAGAGGGAGGGAGCCAGGAGAGGAACCCGGCGGAGCTCTAACTTGCAGCTCCGCCGGGTTCCTCTCACGAGATTCGGAGCGTTGCCACGAGCGTTGTTCACGAGAGCCTCACAGGCTGGAGTTCACTCACCACTAAGACCACCAGGGATGGTTGGCGGCAGCAGCAGGATCCCCCCTCCCAGGCATAAGGTAAGCAAGGAGGGGGGATATAATCACCCACATCACATCAGCTTTACAGACACCCCTAACACTCACAGCACACACACACACACTGCACCCCTAACACTCACAGCACCCTCACTCACACACACTGCACCCCTAACTCTCACAGCACACACACACACACTGCACCCCTAACACTCACAGCACACACACACACACACACACACACTGCACCCCTAACACTCACAGCACCCTCACTCACACATACACACACTGCACCCCTGACACTGACAGCACACACACACACACACTGCACCCCTAACACTCACAGCAGACACACACACACTGCACCCCTAACACTCACAGCACCCTCACTCACACACTCACACACACTGCACCCCTAACACTCACAGCACCCTCACACACACTGCACCCCTGACACCCACAGCGCACACACACACACAAACTGCACCCCTAACACTCACAGCACCCTCACTCACACATACACACACTGCACCCCTGACACTGACAGCACACACACACATACACACTGCACCCCTAACACTCACAGCACACACACACACACACACACTCACTGCACCCCTAACACTCACAGCACACATACACACTGCACTCCTAACACTCACAGCACACACACACACACACACACACACACTGCACCCCTAACACTCACAGCACCCTCACTCACACACTGCACCCCTAACACTCACAGCACCCTCACTCACACACTCACACACACTGCACCCCTGACACTCACAGCGCACACACACACACACAAACCCACACTGCACCCCTAACACCCACATCACCCTCACTCACACACACACACACTGCACCCCTAACACTCACAGCACACATGCACACTGCACCCCTAACACTCACAGCACCCTCACTCACACACACACTGCACCCCTAACACTCACAGCACACACACACACACTGCACTCCTACCACTCACAGCACCCTCACTCACACATACACACACTGTACCCCTGACACTGATAGCGCACACACACACACACACACACTGTAACTCTAACACTCACAGCACACACACACTCACAGCACACACACACAGACACACACACTGCACCCCTAACACTCACAGCACCCTCACTCACACATTCACACACACTACACCCCTGACACTCACAGCGCACACACACACACACTGCACCCCTGACACTCACAGCACACACACACTGCACCCCTAACACTTACAGCACCCTCACACACACACACACACGCACACTGCATCCCTGACACTCACAGCACACACACACTGCACCCCTAACACTTACAGCACCCTCACACACACACATACACTGCACCCCTGACACTCACAGCACCCTCACTAGCACACACATACACACACATACACACACTGCACCCCTGACACTCACAGCACCCTCACTCACACACACTGCACCCCTGACACTCACAGCACCCTCACACACAGCACCCCTGACACACACAGCTTCCTCACACGCACATAGCACCCTCACGCAAACACAGCTCCCACTCACACACAGCACACACACACAGCACCCTTACCCACATAGCACCCTCACGCAAACACAGCACCCATCACTCACACACACACACTACACCCCTCACACACACACACTGCACCCCTCTTGCACACACACTACACCCCTTACACACACACACACACACACACAGCACAATATCCTATCCTAGCATTTTTGTCTCCTGGTATCCCAACTATGGAGACACCAGAGACACTTTTCAAGCAAACACAGTGCAAGCATGTTATTGAATTTGCTTGCGCTGTGCAGAACAAATACAGGATCTTTTTCTCATGCCAGAGCTCTTCAGCAGAGCTCTGCACATGGTCTACCCTGGAAGAGCATTGAACCAACATGCTCACTTTGTGATGGGGCGTGCTTGTCATTGGTGATGACAAAACACACCTCCTCTGACCCGACCCCTTTTTAGTGGAACTCTGTAATAAAAAAATGCCCGGGCTGAATTTTCTTCCCAGTCCGGCCCTGCTGGTGGTAGACAGTAGTGTTTCTCTATCCGTAGCCTGTATGTACGTAGTGGGGAATCATGATGCAGCATAGTAACATAAACTATCCCAAATTACCACCCAAATAATGACAAACAACGTAGTATGGATGAAACAGGCCACATTATTTATTAGAACATATGACAAATACTGCATAACACATCCATAATTTATTTTAATATTCTCCTTTCTTTGATATAACCAAAACATCAAACATAAATAACCATAACTTAACACATATTGTCATACAGTATAACCCCAGCGTCCTTGCCAATATACTGACCATGAGCCTATGTACCACTTCTCTCACCTCCACTCTCGACATAAATTCCTTTTCCTTCCAATGCTTACCACTTCCCAACCTTTTCCTCGCTCAGTGGGCACGTCCAAACAGGTAACCTAAGGTTAACCCTTTATAGAGCAGGGGAGGATGAGACCTGAAACTTGATCACTTCATTCAACATATTAATCTAACTGCTTCAAGCTTAATTGGCAAGGATATACCCCCGGCCAAAACCCTGCTGTTTTACACCTAAAATCAGTGGGAGACCCCATCAAGACCACCCATGGCCTGTTCCACCGCTACCTGCAGAGCGAGATTAAAGAGGTCGAGCACGATCTACGTCAAGTGCACCCCTTCCCCCCGAAATAGATTGGCCACATCCCGCTCAAAAACCCTATGGCGAACCCCCAAAACAAATCTAGAAACCCTCCTGTTCAGTTTCCGACAGCAGCGCTCCATAGCACTCTGATTCCGAGTCAGCTGCCAGAAATTATGATCGATAACCTTGGACCAAACGAGACATACATCTGGAAATAAAACTAAAATGAATGCCACATCCCGTTTAATGGCCGACACCAAATCCCATATGGGCACCGAACCCAGGTCATTCCCTCCCAGATGGATGACTAACTGTCTGCTAACTGCCTGTTAACTCTCTGCTAACTCTCTACTAACTGCCTGCTACCTGCCTGTTGACTGTCTACTAACTCTCTACTAACTGTCTGCTTACTCTCTACTAACTCTCTGCTAACTGCCTGCTAACTCTCTGCTATCTGCCTGCTAACTCTCTGCTAACTGCCTACTAACTCTCTGCTAACTTCCTGGTAACTGACTACTAACTCTCTGCTAACTGCCTGCTAACTGACTACTAACTTTCTGCTAACCTCCTGGTAACTGACTACTAACTCTCTGCTAACTTCCTGGTAACTGACTACTAACTCTCTGCTAACTGCCTGCTAACTCTCTGCTAACTGCCTGCTAACTGACTACTAACTCTCTGCTAACTGCCTGCTAACTGACTACTAACTCTCTGCTAACTGCCTGCTAACTCTCTGCTAACTGCCTGCTAACTGACTACTAACTCTCTGCTAACTGCCTGCTAACTCTCTGCTAACTGCCTGCTAACTGACTACTAACTCTCTGCTAACTGCCTGCTAACTGACTACTAGCTCTCTGCTAACTGCCTGATAACTGACTACTAACTCTCTGCTAACTCTCTCTTAACTGTCTTCTAGCTGCCTGCTAACTATCTGCTAAATCTCCTTGTGAGATTAAATAGAGTCCGATAAAAAATCAGAAAGCCCAACTTCCTGCCCACATGTCTGCACTACAGGGAGTGCAGAATTATTAGGCAAATGAGTATTTTGACCACATCATCCTCTTTATGCATGTTGTCTTACTCCAAGCTGTGTAGGCTCGAAAGCCTACTACCAATTAAGCATATTAGGTGATGTGCATCTCTGTAATGAGAAGGGGTGTGGTCTAATGACATCAACACCCTATATCAGGTGTGCATAATTATTAGGCAACTTCCTTTCCTTTGGCAAAATGGGTCAAAAGAAGGACTTGACAGGCTCAGAAAAGTCAAAAATAGTGAGATATCTTGCAGAGGGATGCAGCACTCTTAAAATTGCAAAGCTTCTGAAGCGTGATCATCGAACAATCAAGCGTTTCATTCAAAATAGTCAACAGGATCGCAAGAAGCGTGTGGAAAAACCAAGGCGCAAAATAACTGCCCATGAACTGAGAAAAGTCAAGCGTGCAGCTGCCAAGATGCCACTTGCCACCAGTTTGGCCATATTTCA
The DNA here is from genome assembly GCF_036172605.1 of Pelobates fuscus. Classification (NCBI taxonomy): domain Eukaryota; kingdom Metazoa; phylum Chordata; class Amphibia; order Anura; family Pelobatidae; genus Pelobates; species Pelobates fuscus. Next base: position 4,601,789 of record NC_086323.1, on the reverse strand, counting down.
GAGCTGCAACATCACTGCCCAAAAGCACAAGGTGTGCAATACTCAGAGACATGGCCAAGGTAAGAAAGGCTGAAAGACGACCACCACTGAACAAGACACACAAGCTGAAACGTCAAGACTGGGCCAAGAAATATCTCAAGACTGATTTTTCTAAGGTTTTATGGACTGATGAAATGAGAGTGAGTCTTGATGGGCCAGATGGATGGGCCCGTGGCTGGATTGGTAAAGGGCAGAGAGCTCCAGTCCGACTCAGACGCCAGCAAGGTGGAGGTGGAGTACTGGTTTGGGCTGGTATCATCAAAGATGAGCTTGTGGGGCCTTTTCGGGTTGAGGATGGAGTCAAGCTCAACTCCCAGTCCTACTGCCAGTTTCTGGAAGACACCTTCTTCAAGCAGTGGTACAGGAAGAAGTCTGCATCCTTCAAGAAAAACATGATTTTCATGCAGGACAATGCTCCATCACACGCGTCCAAGTACTCCACAGCGTGGCTGGCAAGAAAGGGTATAAAAGAAGTAAAATCTAATGACATGGCCTCCTTGTTCACCTGATCTGAACCCCATTGAGAACCTGTGGTCCATCATCAAATGTGAGATTTACAAGGAGGGAAAACAGTACACCTCTCTGAACAGTGTCTGGGAGGCTGTGGTTGCTTCTGCACGCAATGTTGATGGTGAACAGATCAAAACACTGACAGAATCCATGGATGGCAGGCTTTTGAGTGTCCTTGCACAGAAAGGTGGCTATATTGGTCACTGATTTGTTTTTGTTTTGTTTTTGAATGTCAGAAATGTATATTTGTGAATGTTGAGATGTTTTATTGGTTTCACTGGTAAAAATAAATAATTGAAATGGGTATATATTTGTTTTTTGTTAAGTTGCCTAATAATTATGCACAGTAATAGTCACCTGCACACACAGATATCCCCCTAAAATAGCTAAAACTAAAAACAAACTAAAAACTACTTCCAAAAATATTCAGCTTTGATATTAATGAGTTTTTGGGGTTCATTGAGAACATGGTTGTTGTTCAATAATAAAATTAATCCTCAAAAATACAACTTGCCTAATAATTCTGCACTCCCTGTATTAGAGAAGCGCATTTTAAGGGCCTATTCCTTATCATTCTATAAAAATATTTTATATTATCCATGTATACTCATATCAATGCTATGTAACAGTAGAACAGTTGGATAATGTCTGTTTTAGCAGACCATTGCTCTTTTCTTCACGGGCCTTTCTCCATCAAAAAGTTTAATGAAAACAAATTGTGACAGAACACCCCATCACTTATTTGATTTTCGTTCCGTTACTTGCGAACACGAGGAACATTTGCTCCCTAGAGCCAATGGGAACCTTCGGTTTTTACGCACACAGGAACTCCCGAACATTGACCAGCCGCTGCCCTTTTTCTATGGGACTGTTTTGGGCTACAACCTCATGGCCAGCCGGTCAAAACTTTACCCTGATGGCGATTTTCTTTCACCAAATGGATCTGAGTGCTATTTGGACTATTGGGCACTCGGATCCAGGCTATTCAGGGATATAAGACTTGTGGGGTTCCTCTGGAAATTGAGTGTATTATTGGGGTATTTTCTATGTGGTTCCCTGTAACTGAGAGATAAATGAGTCACCGGTCTTTGACTCAATTATCTTCCAGACACAGAGATGCCTGGGAGGGGTTTGTAATAGAGACCCCATGCCGGGGGTTTGTGTATAAACTGACTGTGCCTTTCCTTGAATAAACCAGATGACTCCCAGCATTAAGTCTTGACTAATATCTGGGGGGAAAGCTATATCACTTTATCCTGCTATATCACTGAAGAAGGTGCTGACTGAGATACTGGGAAGGGGAAAGGACATCCTTGGTGACGAGACTCGTGTCTCTACCCTAGTGGCCACCACTCAAATAATTTATTCTTTTTATCTGTGTGTGTAAATAAGGATGTGCTACATATCATATTATAACTGTTTGCAGAAACTAAATATTTGCCGGATAGTTTCTGGATTTCACATGCCATTGGAGGGCGATATAAGAGATTATTTAACCATGCATTCATGTTATTACGTTCCGTCACTTGTGAACAATTAACAGTCACTTTTATACTAACTCTCTATTCTCCGTTCCACCCACAAGGTCTAACTTCTCATCTACCCACTATTACTCCAGGCTAGAATTCAGTAATATTTTAAATGAAGTTTGTGAAGTGTGAAGAAGAGGAAATGTGACTCCATCCTGTTCCTCTCCAATGTTTATTGTCTTACTTTCTATAATTACTTCCAGGTCAATTCTCCACATTTAATATGTGAGGAAACCAGGTAGATTTATGAGCAGGCATTGCTGTAGGAAATTGCCTGAAGAAAGAAACCTTAGTTTGTTGGTACCTTCATTGAAACGTGACATTTTCTATTTTGTCCCAGCATCTTATCTTTAACACAAGACCGGCAAATCATAAAATGTGATCCATAAAACTCTCCAGATCTATGAAGAAATTATGAAGATAGATGTCAATGTCACATAGTAAAATAGCTTTACATTGACTGTAATATAGACTAACATACACTTTCCATGTGTTGGATAATCTATAACATACACCCCCGACATCAGCACTGAAATTTCAGATATACCGATGGCTGATCCCTGCTAATTTGTATGACCGTCTACACTTCAAAGTTTGCCTGAAGCCTGACATGATTAAGAACAATATTGATCGTTGGATATTCTATAAAGCAGAAGTCTGCTCGGAAACCTGCTAAAATTCCTCAGGGAGAATGAAATCAATTTGCAAATGTGTTTTTATATTTGTCTAGGCAAATCCTAAATGAGACCAGTGCATGAATATTTCATGGCTACAGAGATCCGATGCTCTCCTGTCTTTCTGCTCCACCATATGTGCAGCGTATAACCTTCATCCTTCAAACACGACAATCTTCCTGACTTGCTCTAAATTATTCCAAGACGCCTTTTCGGATTCACATGCGGGCACCAGCTGCTGGGTTTCCAGATGAAAAACAACTTTTAGAGGGCCTCTTTGGATCTCCTAAAACACAGTTATGTAGTAGTGGCAGTTTGTCCGTAGTTTATGCAAATATTGCAGAAAAATGCAGAATTGTATGGATCCCAGAATGAGGAGCCTGAGGTCCAGTGTGGTGAGAGGAACGCCTACAAAGATGTCCTTAGCTGCTATTTATTTTGTTAGTAAAGTGTAGAAAGATTATTTTACAATGAGATTCTTATACAGTTTGATATATCTTCACAGAATGAAGGTTTCAATTTGATAATTATCCTGTTTATAAAAAATAAAAAGATATTCCGAATTGATTTCTACTAAAAGAGACCATGGTGGAGTCTGCTTTGTCACTTCAAACTGTTTTCTTAAACAAGTCCACCCATTGAGCTGCCCCTGAAGATGGCTGTGGGTTTTAGGCAAGAAGCTTCACAGGGTGTTTTATAAAGTCCGATCTGCATGCCTGATTGTAGTTATGGATGCAAACTGGCTGAGTACATTGGGCAGAAACAACATACATGTACGTGGTCATTTGTCTGGACACAACAACTAGGGGCCCAGCTCCATCGAGGTGACATTCTGAGGATGGGGTGACAGTAGCCGACAGCAGTGGCAGTAGCCAGTTGCTTATCTCATTGGGGTAAATTAAATAAAGATAAATCCTGGGGCAAAGTTCTATAAGTGGAACAATCAGCAGGGGCATTTCATTAGTTCCCATGGTGATAGCTCCACTTTAAAAATAAATAGTTGAAGAATCGCTATTTATACAGAGTCTCCATTATATGAAATCTTGCACGTTAACATACAAGGAGAGCCATGGAGGTGGGGGTTGCTGTGGTAGAGTGCATGATGACCTAGTATTAACTAATAATACCAGATTTCAGACTAGTAAGATTTATGATCACTGAGGGATGGAAACTTTGACCTGTGTAAAAAAATATAAACAATTGTTCAGGCTATAATTAGACAAAAGCAAACACAGTCCTTAAAATATTAAATGCATCTCAACCAGGTCCTCTTTCTGGTGTAAACCTGCCCGTATAGAGAGCAGAAAAAGTCTAAATTAAAATATCCTAGCACAAACGTTAAGCAGTGATCAGCCCTGACAGCTCAGTTTGGGGAAATCAGCAGGAGAAATGCCTCCCCCTCCGCAGGGCACCCAGAGGTCAAGGCAGGTCACCCTGAGCACCTCTACTTGGCTGTGACCTTGCATTAGCTCCTGAGAGACACATCTGGAAGGTATTATGGCTTCAAGAGCAATAAATGAAAACACTGAACACAAAATGAGGGAAGCAACGTAGCCACGGAGAAAGAGTTTGACTCTGATCCTATACTGTCCATGGGTATTACATGTTTTTTACACAATGATGGTGGTGTTGGCATTGGTCAGGTCAGGAAGTGAAACATGTTCAAACTTCAGGTAAATATTTCAACATGGAATTTATCTCCTTACTACATTATTCCCAGTACTATATTACCCACATACATGGCATGTACACTATTTTACCACATACATAGAAACATAGAATGTGACGGCAGATAAAAAACATTTGGCCCATCTAGTCTGCCCAATTTTCTAAATACTTTCATTAGTCCCTGGCCTTATCTTATATCTATGATAGCCTTATGCCTATTGTTACGACACTCACTGCCAGGGGAATGAAACCGCCGCTTAGTAGATAATCCCCTTTCTCCAGAAATGCAGTTTTAGTCCAGCCGATCACCAAACTCCCGAACGGAGCATACGAACATGGCAACTCCCGATCAGCAATCCATCCGAAATCCTTTCACAGCTAGAAATAAACGAAAGCGCTGTCCCAATAGTAAATCCCTCCACAAACGAGACCAAGCTCCGTCTTGAAGGTCAAACAGGAATGTGTTTAATGGGGGCTACCTGCCCGGTATTTATGCGGGTCTCCACAAGGTGGACACTCCCCTAGGGGACCTTGTGGAAGACTGTACAATATATTAGACAGTAGCCAATCGCAGTGGGCTCAATATAAGCCCTTCCCATTTTACCCATAAATCCTTCTTCTCTATCCCGGAGATAATTAGGAAGAAACCTAATTATCTCCCAGGATAGAGACAAACGCCATTTTAAAACATAATAAGATAAATACATTAAAATACATAAATTCAGAATTACCGATTGCATATGGCTCCCCTAGGGGAGTGTCCACCTTGTGGAGACCCGCATAAATACCGGGCAGGTAGCCCCCATTAAACACATTCCTGTTTGACCTTCAAGACGGAGCTTGGTCTCGTTTGTGGAGGGATTTACTATTGGGACAGCGCTTTCGTTTATTTCTAGCTGTGAAAGGATTTCGGATGGATTGCTGATCGGGAGTTGCCGTGTTCGTATGCTCCGTTTGGGAGTTTGGTGTTCGGCTGGACTAAAACTGCATTTCTGGAGGAAGGGGATTATCTACTAAGCGGCAGCTTAATTCCCCTGGCGGTGAGTGTCGTAACAATTGGTGGCAGCAGTGGGATGAAGGCCAGCTACACACCCCAGACTGGAAATGCAGTATGAAGAATTAAGGCGTGCTACCCTTAAAGATATATTGGAACGTAGAGGACGATCAGCGAGTAATCTCAAGAAAAGGGAGATTATTACTATATTGTTGGAGATGGATGCAGCACAGGGAATGGAGAGAGCTAATGTGCCTGGCCTACTGGATTTAACACCCGAGGAGATACAGTTTAACCGGGCAGTCCAGATAAGGCTGGCACACTTTGGCCCCAACCCTGCAGCGGATATTGTGGTTCAAGTGCAAGCCGCAGTAGCAGCACAACAGGCGCTCCAGGGAAGAGGAGCTACAGCAGCAGAGGTACCTTATAATAATAATGGAAGGAAAAAGGTACCATTTGCCGCTTTTAGAAATTTTGTTGAGACAAATCCTGGCTGATTTTGAAAGGCAGTGTGCCTTACACCAGGTGCCCGCAGAGGAATGGGTTACTATCCTCTCTGGGAAGTTATCCGGCCGGGCCAGTGAGGCTTTTCGGGCCATCCCAGAGGAGGAAATTACAAGTTACCGGGCAGTAAAAGATGCCCTTTTGGCCCGATACGCTGTTACCCCTGAGGCGTACCGGAGGCGATTCCGGGACATGAACAAGCAGGCTGGTGACTCCTATGTGAAGTGGGCCTGCAGGGTACTGGATGGCAGGGTGCACTGGATGGCAGGGTGCCAAGCGGTAACTGGGGAAGAGGTGCTGCAAGTATTTCTGCTAGAACACTGTTTTGACTGATTACCTGCAGGAGTCAGAGAGTGGGTCAGGGACCGCAAACCCGCTACCTTGCCTGAAGCTGCTCGTCTGGCCGATGAATACACGGATGCACGAAAGCTAGACCAGACAGCAGCCAAGGTCCCTACTCGAGTGGAGTACAAACCGGCAGCACCTCCAGCCACTACCGTGTATCACCCCTCAGCGCAACGTACCCCCACAATGCCACCAGCAAACAACTATGGGCAGCCAGCACGGTTCAACACCCGGGATTACTCGCAGCAGATCCGGTGCTATGGATGCAAGCAGTTGGGGCACAAGAGACCGGAGTGCCCATTGAACAATGCCAACCAAGCACAGTCCTGGAGAAGACCAGCCGGCGGATCCCAGCAACCACCTCAGCCTTCTGCTCACTGCTTTGAGCAGGAGGAGTTTTGAGGTATTCTACACGAGGCAGACCCAGTACAAGCAGCCCAGCAGGACAACCGCCAACAGCACAGACAGACCGTTAAGCTGAATGGTAAAGTGGTCACTGGTCTGAGAGACACCGGAGCTACAATGACCCTGCTCCAAAAGAACCTTGTCTCGGAACACCAACACACAGGAAATACTGTAGCAGTGAGGGTAGCAGGAGGCGCCGTGTTCCGTCTGCCTGTTGCCCGGGTTCATTTGTACTGGGGAGTGGGCTCTGGACATGTGAATGTGGGGGTTATGAAAGATTTGCCTGCTGACGTTTTGCTGGGAAATGATTTGGCCCCTTTGGTTTCTGCATATGCTCCAATGGGACCTGCTGAGGTAAACCCAGTAACTACTCGTGCCCAGACCCGTGCTGCTGGAACCAGCCCACTTGCTGCTGAGACCCAGGTAAGATCCGATTCCCCGACTGATACCCCAGGGCAGACTTTGGTTAGCTGGGATTCCCCAGAGGAGTTTGGGAGGAAACCCAGACAGATCCAACTCTCCAGAAGTATAGAGACAGAGCAGATACTGGAGAGGAAGGAGTAGATGGGGAGCGGTATGAGTGGGTGGGGGACAGGTTATATATGATCCCTAAGCCGTCCCAGAAGAGTGTTACCCATCCGCCGAATCGACAGCTGGTGGTGCCCGCAAAATACTGGCAGGAGATTCTGCGGATAGGGCATGATGTTCCGCTAGATGGACATCTAGGGTCCCACCGCACAGCCTATAGGATCATGCAGAATTTATTTTGGCCAAGTTTTAATCAGGCTGTGCGGATATATTGTAGTACGTGTGACACTTGTCAACGGGTAGGAAAGCGGGGGGACCACCCAAGAGCTAGGCTTATGTCTATGCCTATCATTGGGGAGCCCTTTTCTCCGCATAGCCGTTGACATTGTGGGTCCACTGGCCAGGGCTAGTCCATCCGGTAAGAAATATATTCTCACCGTGGTGGACTATGCCACTCGCTATCCAGAGGCAGTAGCGCTGTCTAACATAGAGGCAGAGACAGTTGCTGGTTAGGATTTTTACCAGGGTCGGGTTCCCTAAGGAGATCCTCTCTGACCAGGGAACCCAATTTACCACTGTGCTCACCCAGCAGCTGTGGAGGGTATGCGGCATTAAACCGATACTTAGTTCCCCATACCATCCACAGACTAACGGTCTCTGCGAGCGATTTAACGGCACCCTCAAACAGATGTTGAGGACCTTTTCTGACACTTGCAGAGACTGGGAGCGATTCCTGCCTCATCTGTTGTTTTCTTACAGAGAGGTGCCCCAGGAATCTACTGGGTTCTCCCCCTTTGAGTTGCTTTATGGGAGAAGGGTCCGCGGACCCCTAGATCTCATTAGAGGCCACTGGGAGGGGAGACAGAGCAAGAAGGGACCCCCATAGTGCAGTATGTCCTGGAACTCAGGGACCGCATGGAGAAACTGTCTCTGATGGTAAGAGAGAATCTCCAGGTGGCCCAGGGGAGACAGAGGAAATGGTACGATCGGGGTGCCTGGCAGAGGGTCTTCCAGGTTGGGCAGAAAGTGTTAGTGCTCAAACCTGTGAAGGCGAACAAGATGCAAGCATCTTGGCAGGGCCCATATAAAGTGTTAGCTCAGGTGTGTGATACTACCTATCTGATAGCCAGCTGTTCAGATGAAAGGATCCAGCGATCCTTTCATGTGAACATGCTAAAGGAGTATCAGGAGCGACCAGAGAATGTAGCTGCAGTATGTGCACCGGCTGCAGACGACCCAGAAAGTTTACCCCTTCCTGATTTACTAGAAAGGGACTCCCAGACTGACCTTACTAGCCTTGTACAGCTAGGGGACAGGTTGAGCCCCACAGAGAAGGGACAGGCAAGGCAGCTTCTGTGGCAGAAGCAGGCAATGTTCTCCCAAGAGCCCAGCTAAACTACCCTAGCTGTACATAAGGTAGAGACCCCTGGACAGAACCCCCTGCGACAACCCCCTTACCGTATCCCTGAAGCAGTCCGAGACGGAATGCAGAAGGAGATACAGGAGATGACCCAGCTTGGGGTCATCGAACACTCCGATACCCCTTGGGCCTCCCCTGTAGTCCTGGTGCCTAAGAAAGATGCGACCACCCGGTTCTGTGTGGACTACAGGAGGCTCAACGAGCGGACCACCACTGACGCCTACCCAATGCCCCGGGTAGACGAATTGCTAGACCGCATTGCCAGGGGACGCTATCTGACCACCATAGACCTGTGTAAGGGCTACTGGCAGATCCCCCTGGCCGAGGACACTATCTCCAAGTCGGCCTTCGTCACCCCATTTGGCTTGTACCAATTCAAGGTCATGTCATTTGGGATGAAGAATGCCCCAGCTACCTTCCAACGTATGGTGGATAGGCTCCTCGATGGATTCCAGGAATTTGCTTGTGCATACCTGGATGATATTGCGATCTACATTGGTCCTGGGAGGAACACCTGGTGCATGTAGGGGTAGTACTGGACAAAATTTGGGCCGCTGGCCTGACATTGAAGCCAGAGAAGTGCCATCTAGGTATGGCTGAAGTACAATACCTGGGTCACCGAGTGGGGTGTGGGAGCCAGAGACCAGAGCCAGCCAAGATAGAAGCAGTAGCTAACTGGCCCACACCTATCACTAAGACCCAAGTATTAGCCTTCCTAGGGACAGCAGGGTACTACAGACGTTTCGTCCCTGACTACAGCTCTATCGCTAAGCCCCTGACTGACCTGACTAAGAAAAATCTCCCTAAGCAGGTCCTGTGGTCTCCAGCTTATGAAGCTGCGTTTCAAGCACTTAAGTAGGCTCTCGTGAATGCCCCTGTCCTGGCTGCCCCAGTTCCTAACAAACGTTTTCTCGTCCATACAGATGCTTCCATGTATGGACTGGGGGCTGTGCTGAGCCAGGTCGGGGAAGATGGAGGAGAGCACCCTGTCGCATATCTCAGTAGAAAGCTGTTACCCCGAGAAGTGAGTTATGCGGCAGTGGAGAAAGAATGCTTGGCCCTGGTCTGGGCATTGAAAAAGTTAAGCCCTTATTTGTACGGACAGGAATTTTCCCTTGTCTGGCTTAACCGGGTCTCAGGAGACAATGGTAGACTGCTGCGGTGGAGTTTAGCACTACAACCGTATAATTTCACCATCAGCTACCGACCCGGTAAGCAGAATGGGAATGCAGATGGATTGTCGCGGCAAACCGACGTTCTTGCTACCTCCTAATCCGGTCATCCCCAAGTTGACCCGCTAAAGGGCCAAGCCGGGTCTGCCGGAGTGTCCCACCAGGGGGGAGCCGTGTGACAAATCCATCTGTATAGACTTATATTGCTGGTTCGTCTGTTTGCTTTGATTTCGTTGATTTCCTGTCCGTATGCCCCTGTTCGTATGTTTCCCTTAATACCGATTGAAACTACCGAACAAACGGCCACCCAGGAGAGGAGTGTGCTGCTTGTTAACTCATTGACCACAATTAGAACGTTGCGGTTAACCGCAGACACCTCTCCTTCTGTATACGAATGACTCCATGGGACGGCTACCTGGGTAAAGTCCATACGAATGATAGAAACTCCCGAACTGACCGGTGTTCGTACGCCTCACGAAATAGAAGGAGGGTGGCAGCTTCCAGCGGTGTTCGGCAGATAAAGTATCCGTTTTTAGTTCCATAGGATTTGCACCGAACACTGCTGATTCTCCTCGTGTCCCAAAATGGCCGCCTCGTGGTCGGCATACGAACGACGACCAACCGTACGAATGGAATGGAGAGGTGTCTGCGGTTAACCACAACGTTCGAATTGTGGTCAATGAGTTAACAAGCAGCACACTCCTCTCCTGGGTGGCCATTTGTTCGGTAGTTCCAATCGGTATTAGGGGAAACATACGAACAGGGGCATACGGACAGGAAATCCACGAAATCAAAGCAAACAGACGAACCAGCAATATAAGTCTATACAGATGGATTTGTCACACCTATCCCACTCATATTTAAACTCCTTCACTTTGTTAACCTCTACCACTTCAGTTGGAAGGCTATTCCATGCGTCCACTACCCTCTCTGTAAAGTAATTCTTCTTTATATTATTTTTAAACCTCTGCCCCTTTAATTTACGACTATGTCCTCTTGTTGTGGTAGTTTTTCTTCTTTTAACCCCTTAAGGACTGAGGCAGTTGTACAAGTTGTAATCAAAACAAAACATAAGCAAAACTTTGAATTTGGGCTTGTGTGCAGGTAGTGGTTACCGTGTAGTGCGACCAACCTTCTTTACCATCCATCTACCCACCAATAAAACCTGAGGCATATTTGTGGTATAAACAGGCCACAGCTTTATTTATAATTTAACAAATATAATCAACCACTAAAACACAATTTATTTAAACATGATATACAATTTAACCAAGACTTGTCTTTGCCAACCCATTCCAACACCACCCATGAATACTCCTGGGCGCCTTCCCTCCACCCTTGCCATCTGGCCTCCAACTTTGCCTTACCTTACCACCATGCCAACCACTATCCAGCCTTTTGGCTCAGTGGGCACGTCTGTTTTTTCAACAATTTACCAGAGTTTAGGGGAGGGATCAGCCCCATCCTTTCTTCTTTCCTCATGTACTCTTGCTCCATCCCGAATTGGCAAGGACCTTACCCACCAGCTGCGCCAAAAAAAAAAGAGTTAACAAAAAACATCAACAATTGGGGGGGGGGGTGGGGGGGGTGGGAGGGAAGCTGTTCCACAGCCTTTAATCTAAGATGGCTGAGGTACAATGGCAAAATGGCAAAATGCACGCCTATATATATAGTACAGGGAGGGCGGGAGGGAAGCTGTTCCCAAGCCTGTAGCGGAACCCCTGCTAAACTGTGAACTGCCCCTGTTACCCTGCAATGTGTGCTACTGTCATGACATCCCTTCCATGTGTTTTTCCTATCTTGATTCTGTGTTTCCTTTGTTGTGTATGTAGAACTATGTGCTCCCTATTCGGCAATAGCACAATGAACGGGACTCCGTTCACCTCCCGGACTGGGACCACCATGAAATCCCATTTAGAATGTGGTTTTAGGACGTTCAGGCCTCATAATGAGGTGTCAAAACCGCAAACCGCAAGGGAAGCCTCAGCGCGTGCCTTCTCTGGGTGGTAGCCTGTTCGTTAGACGAACACCATCCAGGGGACCTCCCCGGCACACATTGGAATGTTCACACCAATCACTTAGAACATTGGCAACTCGCAACATAGTGTGAAACCACAAGGGAAGTAATTAATGAGTGCTTCCCTCGGGGGGCGCCGTTCGTGTAGGCAAACACCGGCCAGGGGTAGCATTCATGTCCCGAAAGGAGACGCATCCTGTAACGAACGCTGGCATAAAGGATACCCGTTCGCCTAATTTCGGGTGTTGGTTTGAACGATTCTCCATACGAATATCAATCTCCCAAATGTATTCTCCCAGTAAAGTAGACAGGTACCCAAATATCAGTCGAAACTAGATGAAGGGTGTAACAGGAATAATTTTAATAGTGCCTGTAACGGATCACCTGGCACCCAGACTGGGTACCTCCATTAATGGATGCCCCTACTGCTTCCCGAGAAAAGCGCTCAGATCCCACGAATACAGTTGGATCGCCATGGGGTTAAACAATAGCAAGGGCTGATGAGAGATTGAGGAGGGACAAAGCAGCCAGTTTCAACTGGTCTGGCAGTATACCTGGGACAACGCCCTGCTGGAGAACAATAGGACAGGAAAGGGGGAGGGGAAGAGGCAAATTTTCGCATGAAATGAAAGGGGCATAAAAAGTGTTTTACAAATCCAATAAGCCCAAATAGACTTTTTAAATGGCAATACACCCCAACCTATTGTCCTCCCCCTCAGCCCCCACCCCTGAGCAGCGGGAGGGGGCCCTAAATAACAATTAGGGGGACGTATTGATCTCCCGCTAGCCCTCACCCTTGAGCGGTGGGTGGAGAACCCAAATAAGCATGGGGCCGGGGGAACAAATGAGCATTGTCCTCCCCCCGGCCCCCACCCCTGAGCAGTTCGTAACCCAAACCGGCCTGCGTGCACTGTCTTATTATAATGTAACTATAATCACTCCTAACCCCCTATAACTGGCAGTAGGTTACAATATCCTTAGTCTTCACATTTCACAGATGGTGGGATGGATCCATGGATTTAGTCCTTGCTCTCCACATCAAGAAGAACTCAAGAAAAGGTGATCCAGAAAAGGTGACCCAGACGTGATCCAAAAGTAGTGATCCAGAAAAGGTGATCTATTCTTCCCTGGAACTGTGTGTTGTCCAGTTACTGGGGGAAATGGGTCTGGGCAATTATTAATAGCAGGTAGTGATGTCCCGAACGGTTCGCTGGCGAATAGTTCCTGGCGAACAACGCATGTTCGAGTTCGCCACGGACGGCGAACATATGCGATGTTCGGTCTGCCCCCTATTCGTCATCATTGAGTAAACTTTGACCATGTACCTCACAGTCAGTATACACATTCCAGCCAATCAGCAGCAGACCCTCCCTCCCAGACCCTCCCACCTCCTGGACAGCATCCATTTTACATTCATTGTGAAGCTGCATTCTTAGTGAGAGTAGGGACAGTGTAGCTGCTGCTGATTTGATAGGGAAAATGATAGCTAGGTAGTATTCAGTGTCCACTACAGTCCTGAAGGACTCATCTGATCTCTGCTGTAAGGACAGCACCCCAAAAAGCCCCTTTTAGGGCTAGAACATCAGTCTGCTTTTTTTTTTCTGTGTAATGTAATTGCAGTTGCCTGCCTGCCAGCCTGTGTGCCAGGCTCACAGCGTATACTGTGCCCACTTGCCCAGTGCCACCACTCATATCTGGTGTCACAATAGCTTGCATTTAAAAAAAACAAAAAAAATTTGACTGTAATATAATAGCAGTCAGTTTCCTTCACTAGTGTGCGTTTCAGGGCCTGCCAGTGCCACCACTCACTCACAGGTGTCACAATAGCTTGCATTTAAAAAAAACAAAACTTTTTTGACTGTAATATAATAGCAGTCAGTTTCCTTCACGCGTGTGCGTTTCAGGGCCTGCCAGGGCACAGTGTCAAACCAGTGCAACTCATATCTGGTGTAACAGTAGTGTACATTTAAAAATAAAAATAAAATTTTGACTGTAATAGATTGAATAGCAGTTAGTTGTCTGCAAGCGTGTGTGTCAGGCCTACAGCGTCTACTCTGCCAACGTCTGCCAGTGCACAGTGCTACTCATATCTGTTGTCACAGTAGCTTGCACGCATAGTACCACTAATTGAAAAAAAATGACAGGCAGAGGCAGGCCACCCCGCAGGGGCCGTCATGGTCGTGGTGCTGTGATTCCCTTTGGCCTTAGAATAATGCCCAGTGTTCAGAGGCCATGTACCCTGAACTCGAAAAGTTCTGAGGACATAGTTGACTGGCTAACACAGGACACCCAATCTTCTACAGCTTCCGCTTCGAACCTTGACGCACCATCCTCCTCCAGCTTAGCTTCGGGCACCTCTCAAGTTACCACTCGCCCGCCTGCCGCCACCACCAACACTAGCACCACAGCTGCTTCACTTGGTATGTCAGAGGAGTTATTTACACATCAGTTGGTAGAAATCAGTAAAGCGCAAGCATTATTGCCAAAGGATGTAGATAACAGGGATATGTATCAGTCAGGCAGCATGACACACATGGACATACGGTGTGATGATGATGATGTTGTACCCGCTGCTGCTTCCTTTGCTGAGTTGTCAGATACAAGTGAACCGGTTGATGATGTCGATGCATCCGTGGATGTCACATGGGCGCCCGCTAGAAGAGAAGAAGAACAGGGGGAAAGTTCAGATTCGGAGACAGAGAGGAGGAAGAGGAGACGAGTTGGAAGCAGGGGGAGGTCGTCGCAAGGAGCTAGTGGCACAGTCAGACAGCATGCATCGGCACCCGGGGTCAGCCAGACAGCACGCCAATCAACGCATGCTGTGTCCACCACCAGAATGCCGTCATTGCAGAGCTCAGCAGTGTGGCATTTTTTTTGTGTGTCTGCCTCTGACAACAGTGATGCCATTTGCAACCTGTGCCAAAAGAAACTGAGTCGTGGGTCCAACACCCACCTAGGTACAACTGTTTTGCGAAGGCACATGATCGCACATCACAAACGCCTATTGGATCAACACATGAGTACAAGCAGCACACAAACTCAAAGCCGCCATCCTCCTCCTGGTCCAGTATCTTCAGCCACGTCAACCACTGCTGTGCTGCTTGCCCCCTCTCAACCATCCGCCACTCCGTCTCTCGCCTTGAGCAGTTCCTGCTCATCTGCCCACAGTCAGGTGTCTGTCAAGGACATGTTTGAGTGTAAGAAGCCAATGTCACAAAGTCACCCCCTTGCCCGGCGTCTGACAGCTGGCTTAACTGAACTCTTAGCCCGCCAGCTTTTACCATACAAGCTGGTGGAGTCTGAGGTATTCAAAAAATTTGTAGCTATTGGGACACCGCAGTGGAAGGTACCCGGCCAAAATTTCTTTGCACAAAAGGCAATCCCCAACCTGTACTCGATTGTGCAAAAGGAAGTAATGGCATGTCTGGCACACAGTGTTGGGGCAAGGGTCCATCTGACCACTGATACCTGGTCTGCAAAGCATGGTCAGGGCAGGTATATCACCTACACTGCGCATTGGGTAAACCTGCTGACGGCTGCCAAGCATGGAATGCGTGGCTCTGTAGAGGAGTTGGTGACACCGCCACGACTTGCAGGCAGGCCTGCTGCCACCTCCTCTACTCCTCCTACTCCATCCTCTTCCATAACCTCCTCGGCTGAGTCCTCTTTTGCTGCTGCGTCTTGCTCCACATCAACGTCACCTCCCCAGCTCCCCAGGTACTATCTCCATCCCGGATACTGCAGTGTCACACCGTCTTGTAGTTGACTTGCCTAAAAGCAGAGAGTCACACCGGACCAGCACTCCTGTCCGCCCTGAACGCACAGGTGGATCAGTGGCTGACTCCGCAACTGGAGATCGGCAAAGTGGTTTGTGACAACGGAAGAAATTTGTTGGCGGCATTGCATTTGGGCAAGTTGACACATGTGCCGTGCATGGCACATGTGTGTAATCTGATCATACAACGTTTTGTGCATAAGTACCCAGGCTTACAGGACATCCTGAAGCAGGTCAGGAAGGTGTGTGGCCATTTCAAGCGTTCCTACACGGCCATGGCACACTTTTCAGATATCCAGTGGTGAAAAAACATGCCAGTGAGGCGCTTGATTTGCGACAGCCCGACATGTTGGAATTCAACACTCCTAATGTTCGACCGCCTGCTCCAACAAGAAAAAGCCGTTAACGAGTATTTGTATGACCGGGGTGCTAGGACAGCCTCTGTTGAGCTGGGAATTTTTTTGCCATGTTACTGGACACTCATGCACAATGCCTGTAGGCTCATGCGTCCTTTTGAGGAGGTGACAAACCTAGTCAATTGCACCGAAGGCACCATCAGCGACATCATACCATTTATTTTCTTCTTGGAGCTTGCCCTGCGAAGAGTGCTGGATCAGGCCATAGATGAGCGTGAAGAGGAAGAGTTGTGGTCACCATCACCACCAGAAACAGCCTTATCAGCATCGCTTGCTGGACCTGCGGCAACGCTGGAAGAGGATTGTGAGGAAGAGGAGTCAGAGGAGGAATGTGGCTTTGAGGAGGAGGAGGAAGACCAACCACAACAGGCATCCCAGGGTGCTCGTTGTCACCTATCTGGTACCCGTGGTGTTGTACGTGGCAGGGGGGAAGAACATACCTTCAGTGAGATCACTGAGGACGAGGAACGGGACATGAGTAGCTCGGCATCCAACCTTGTGCAAATGGTGTCTTTCATGCTGTCGTGCCTGTTGAGGGACCCTCGTATAAAAAGGCTGAAGGAGAACGACCTGTACCGGGTGTCCACGCTACTAGACCCCCGGTATAAGCAGAAAGTGCCTGAAATGTTACCGAATTACGGCAAGTCGGAAAGGATGCAGCAGTTCCAAAATCAATTAAAAAGTATGCTTTACACAGCATATAGTTATGCTGAAAGTTAGTGAAAGTAATCCTCCTCCTCCCACGACCACGCCGGCAAGGACAGGACGCTTTACAGACGTGTTGTTGATGGAGGACATGCAGAGCTTTTTAAGTCCTACGCATCGCCACAGCCCTTCGGGGTCCACCCTCAGAGAACGACTCGACCGACAGGCAGCAGACTACCTCGCCTTAACTGCAGATATCGACACTCTGAGGAGCGATGAACCCCTTGACTACTGGGTGTGCAGGCTTGACCTGTGGCCTGAGCTATCCCAATTTGCGATAGAACTTCTGGCCTGCCCCGCTTTAAGTGTCCTGTCAGAAAGGACCTTCAGTGCAGCAGGAGGTATTGTCATTGAGAAGAGAAGTCGCCTAGGTAAAAAAATCTAGATTACCTCACCTTTGTTAAGATGAATGAGGGATGGATCCCGAAGGGACTGACAGTGGGCGATACATTCGACTAAAAAAGGCCTGATGAGGGGGACGTAACAGGGTGTCGCGGCTGCCGGACCGCCGTGTGATATTTAAATCCCTAGCTCACCCCAGTACCTTGCCCTGTCGTGGTTTCCTGTTCCTGGTTTCCTGAGAGTGCTTTATCATTGTGAATCTGATTTCCTGGTATCCTGATCTTGGCTTTTCCCTGGTTATTCTGAATTCTGGTTTCCCTGACTTGGCTTGTGTAAATGGTATTGTGTATTTTCTGGCTTCCTTGACCTCGGCTTTCCCTTTGACCAGTCTCTGTCTCTAGCGTATTAGTCCAGCCATTCTAAGGTCCGGTTTACGCTCTGTAATTTTATTTTCCTTTTCTTGCCTATGTATATGTTTACATATATTCTGCGTGCTGGACCACACTAGTAGTCGTGATTAAACTGATAAGAATAGTACTACTTAACACACCACTCCTATATGGTGGCACATTAGATTGCACGCGCAGTGCCCCAAATTTGAAGTAGGATGACGGACCAAGCATCTTTTTCCATATCCCGAATCCTAAAATCTATGCCATATACACGTCCCCTGATAGGGGACGTAACAGGGATTAAACTGATAAGAATAGTACTACTTAACACACCACTCCTATCTGGTGGCACATTAGATTACACGCGCAGTGCCCCAAATTTGAAGTAGGAGGACCGACCAAGCATCTTTTTCCATCTCCCGGTTCCTAAAATCGATGCCATATACACGTCCCCTGATAGGGCACGTAACAGGGATTAAACTGATAAGAATAGTACTACTTAACACACCACTTCTATCTGGTGGCACATTAGATTGCACGCACAGTGCCCCAAATTTGAAGTAGGAGGACCAATGAAGCATCTTTTTCCATCTCCCGGTTCCTAAAATCGATGCCATATACACGTCCCCTGATAGGGGACGTAACAGGGATTAAACTGATAAGAATAGTACTACTTAACACACCACTCCTATCTGGTGGCACATTAGATTACACGCGCAGTGCCCCAAATTTGAAGTAGGAGGACCGACCAAGCATCTTTTTCCATCTCCCGGTTCCTAAAATCGATGCCATATACACGTCCCCTGATAGGGGACATAACAGGGATTAAACTGATAAGAATAGTACTACTTAACACACCACTCCTATCTGGTGGCACATTAGATTGCACGCGCAGTGCCCCGAATTTGAAGTAGGAGGACCGACCAACCATCTTTTTCCATCTCCCGCTTCCTAAAATCGATAACATATACACGTCCCCTGATAGGGGACGTAACAGGGATTAAACTGATAAGAATAGTACTACTTAACAAACCACTCCTATCTGGTGGCACATTAGATTGCACGCGCAGTGCCCCAAATTTGAAGTAGGAGGACCGACCAACCATCTTTTTCCATCTCCCGGTTCCTAAAATCGATGCCATATACACGTCCCCTGATAGGGGACGTAACAGGGATTAAACTGATAAGAATAGTACTACTTAACACACCACTCATATCTGGTGGCACATTAGATTGCACGCACAGTGCCCCAAATTTGAAGTAGGAGGACCAACCAAACATCTTTTTTCATCTCCCGGTTCCTAAAATCGATGCCATATACACGTCCCCTGATAGGGGACGTAACAGGGATTAAACTGATAAGAATAGTACTACTTAACACACCACTCCTATCTGGTGGCACATTAGATTGCACGCACAGTGCCCCAAATTTGAAGTAGGAGGACCAATGAAGCATCTTTTTCCATCTCCCCAAATTTGAAGTAGGAGGACCGACCAACCATCTTTTTCCATCTCCCGGTTCCTAAAATCGATGCCATATACACGTCCCCTGATAGGGGACGTAACAGGGATTAAACTGATAAGAATAGTACTACTTAACACACCACTCCTATCTGGTGGCACATTAGATTACACGCGCAGTGCCCCAAATTTGAAGTAGGAGGACCGACCAAGCATCTTTTTCCATCTCCCGGTTCCTAAAATCGATGCCATATACACGTCCCCTGATAGGGGACATAACAGGGATTAAACTGATAAGAATAGTACTACTTAACACACCACTCCTATCTGGTGGCACATTAGATTGCACGCGCAGTGCCCCGAATTGGAAGTAGGAGGACCGACCAACCATCTTTTTCCATCTCCCGCTTCCTAAAATCGATAACATATACACGTCCCCTGATAGGGGATGTAACAGGGATTAAACTGATAAGAATAGTACTACTTAACAAACCACTCCTATCTGGTGGCACATTAGATTGCACGCGCAGTGCCCCAAATTTGAAGTAGGAGGACCGACCAACCATCTTTTTCCATCTCCCGGTTCCTAAAATCTATGCCATATACACGTCCCCTGATAGGGGACGTAACAGGGATTAAACTGATAAGAATAGTACTACTTAACACACCACTCATATCTGGTGGCACATTAGATTGCACGCACAGTGCCCCAAATTTGAAGTAGGAGGACCAACCAAACATCTTTTTCCATCTCCCGGTTCCTAAAATCGATGACATATACACGTCCCCTGATAGGGGACGTAACAGGGATTAAACTGATAAGAATAAGAGTACTTAACACACCACTCCTATCTGGTGGCACATTAGATTGCACACACAGTGCCCCAAATTTGAAGTAGGAGGACCAACCAAGCATCTTTTTCCATCTCCCGGTTCCTAAAATCGATGCCATATACACGTCCCCTGATAGGGGACGTAACAGGGATTAAACTGATACGAATAGTACTACTTAACACACCATTCCTCTCTGGTGGCACATTAGATTGTACGCGCAGTGCCCCAAATTTGAAGTAGGAGGACCAACCAAGCATCTTTTTCCATCTCCCGGTTCCTAAAATCGATGCCATATACACGTCCCCTGATAGGGGACGTAACAGGGATTAAACTGATAAGAATAGTACTACTTAACACACCATTCCTCTCTGGTGGCACATTAGATTGCACGCGCAGTGCCCCAAATTTGAAGTAGGAGGACCGACCAAGCATCTTTTTCCATCTCCCGGTTCCTAAAATCAATGCCATATACACGTCCCCTGATAGGGCACGTAACAGGGATTAAACTGATAAGAATAGTACTACTTAACACACCTTATAATAATGCAGAGAGAGGCAATGCAGAGAGACGAGTCTGAAGAAGAGGAGTCAGAGGAGGAAGGTGGCTTTGAGGAGGTGGAAGACCAAACACAGCAGGCATCCCAGGGGGCTTGTTGTCACCTTTCGGGGACCCTTGGTGTTGTACGTGGCTGGGTGGAGGAAGAGACCTTCAATGACATCAGTGAGGACAAGGAACGGGACATGGGTAGGTTTGTATCCAACCTTGTGCAAATGGGGAGTTTGCGGTTGTGCAAATGGACTGTTTGCGGTTGTTTGCGGTGCGTTAAACGGGGAGTTTGGTCTGTCACTGTGAAGCGGGCGTAACCCTTACACTACCTGATCGATACAACATCATACCTGATGTTTTAAAGCAAGTTATTCCAAACAATTTAGGAATGTTAGGTGATTTATGCCCTTTATGGATTAAGACCAGACTCTGCATCAACTATGTAATTTTCCATGTGAGTTTTGCCATGGATCCCCCTCCGGCATGCCACAGTCCAGGTGTTAGTCCCCTTGAAACAACTTTTCCATCACTATTGTGGCCAGAAAGAGTCCCTGTGGGTTTTAAAATTCGCCTGCCCATTGAAGTCTATGGCGGTTCGCCCGGTTTGCCAACATTTGCGGAAGTTCGCGTTTGCGAACCAAAAATTTTATGTTCGCGACATCACTAATAGCAGGGAATAACCAGCCGGGTTACCCAGGTCCCACTACAAATAGGTACATCCTGAGTTCTACATCGAGCAAACTTTACAAAGAGCTGGAACATTCCTTGTGGTGTAAACTGTCAGGATCGGGACAGGGATCCAACACGCAGAGTACAAACAGTAGCCAGATACGTATACCGGACCTAAGAATGGCCGGACTAACGTAAGTAGTACAGTATAGAATGGTCAAAGACAAGCTGAGGTCGAGGGTAACAGAAGACAGGTAAGCGAGAGACAAGCCGAATCAAGGGTAACAGAGATAAGCAGAGAAAGGTAAACAAGCCGGGTCAAAACCAAAAGGGATAATAGAATACACAAGCACTGAGTGACTAGAACAAGCTAGAACCACGACAGGGCAATGAGCTAATGAAAGAAGCTCTGTTAAATACCCTGTAGAGCAGTAACCACGCCTCCAAGGTGTCCTGATTGGTCCTGCAGCCATTGACTGACAGGTTGTTCCGGGGGAGTGTCCTGATGACTACTTCCTGCCTAGATGCTGTAAAAGGCAGACACTCCCTCGCGGCCGGCCTAGCATGACCGGATAGACCGCGGGGAAGGGAGCCATCAGACCGTCTGGATGGAGGAACAGCTACGTCTCTACCTCTTTCGGAGGTAGAGACCACAGGTACCCTGACAGTACCCCCCCTCTCAGATACGCCCACCGGGCGGAATGAACCGGGACGAGATGGGAAGCGAGAGTGATACGCCCTGCGGAGACGGGGAGCATGAACATCCTCCTGAGGTACCCAACTCCTCTCCTCAGGACCATATCCCTTCCAATCAACCAGATATTGTACTCTCCCCCGGGAGATTCGAGAATCAATAATAGAGTTAACCTCATACTCCTTCTGACCCTCCACCTGAACGGGGCGAGGAGGGGCTATTGTGGAGGAAAATCTGTTACATATGAGTGGTTTCAGCAATGAAACGTGAAACGAGTTCGGGATGCGTAAGGTATTAGGAAGAGCTAAACGATACGCAATTGGATTGATACGGGTCAGCACCCTGTAGGGTCCAATATAACGAGGAGCGAACTTCATGGAGGGCACTTTTAAACGGATGTTCCTCGTGCTCAGCCATACCCTATCACCTGGAACAAAGACCGGAGCCGCCCTTCTACGTTTATCAGCGTGTTTCTTGACCAACATAGAGTTGTGCACAAGGATTTGTCGAGTTTGATCCCACAACTTCCTCAAATTGGCAACATGAACATCAACCGACAGCACCCCCTGGGAAGGGGAATCCAAAGGAAGAATAGACGGATGAAAAACATAATTCATGAAGAAGGGGCTTGAATGAGTAGAATCGCAAACGAGATTGTTGTGTGCAAACTCCGCCCAAGGAATCAAACCGACCCATTCATCCTGGTGTTCAGAAACAAAGCATCGTAAATATTGTTCAATTTTCTGGTTGTACGTTCAGCAGCTCCGTTAGACTGAGGATGATAGGCAGAAGAAAAGTTTAATTTAATACCAAGTTGAGAGCAGAAGGACCTCCAAAAGCGGGAAACAAATTGGGAGCCTCTGTCCGATACAATTTGAGAGGGTATCCCATGTAGGCGAAAAATCTCCTTAGCGAATATCTCTGCCAATTCGGGAGAAGACGGGAGTTTAGGCAGGGGAATGAAGTGTGCCATCTTAGTAAACCTGTCAACCACGGTGAGGATAACAGTCTGTCTTTTAGAGATAGGTAGATCGACAATAAAGTCCATGGCCAAACAGGACCATGGTTTTTCTGGAACCTCCAAGGGTTGCAGGAATCCACATGGAAGCGTATGGGGTTGTTTGGTTTTAGTACAAACTTCACATGCAGCGATGAACTCCTCAATATCCCTCCGTAAAGCAGGCCACCAGAAGTCCTTAGAGATCAACGCGTAAGTTTTGCGAATACCAGGATGTCCCGCCATTTTGCTATTATGTAAACACTGTAAAAGTTCCAGTTGAAGAGCAGGAGGAACAAAATGACGGCCCGCAGGAGTCTGTTTAGGTGCTAGATGTTGCAACTTAATGATCTCGGCCAGTAATGGAGAATGAATCCTGAGATTCATATTAGCAATGATATTGCATTTCGGAACTATAGAAGAAAGAACTGGTTCAGGTACAGTAGAAGGTTCATATTGGCGAGATAATGCATCGGCTTTAGAGTTTTTAGAACCAGGTCTGTAAGTCAGTACATAATTGAAGTGAGTCAGGAATAAGGACCAACGAGCTTGTCTAGAGGATAAGCGCTTAGCCTCCCCAATATAGGACAAGTTTTTGTGGTCCGTCAAAATCGTAATAGGGTGTAGGGTCCCCTCCAACAAATGTCTCCACTCCTTTAAGGCTTTAATGACTGCTAACAGTTCCCTTTCCCCGATGTCATATCTGCTCTCAGGCCCAGAAAATTTCTTAGAGAAGAAACCACAAGGGTGTAACGGTTTATCCACCCCTAACCTTTGAGACAGAACAGCCCCAACTGCTGTCTCAGAGGCATCGACCTCGAGCAAGAAAGGCAGAGTCGTATCAGGATGGACTAGAATGGGAGCCGAGGCAAAAAGTTCCTTGAGAGTCTTGAAAGCACCCAGAGCTTCCTTAGACCAGAACTTAGTATCAGCCCCTTGTTTGGTCATATTGGTAATAGGCGCAATGATAGAGGAGTATCCTTTAATGAAGCGCCTATAGTAGTTGGAAAAACCAATAAACCTTTGGATAGCCTTAAGTCCTTTGGGCAAGGGCCAGTCTAAAATGGATTGAAGTTTTACAGGATCCATTTTAAAACCCTCCCCAGAAATCACGTATCCAAGAAAGTCTACCTGAGACTGATCAAAACTGCACTTCTCCAATTTGCAATATAGACCATGTTGCAGCAGCTTGTGTAATACCTTTCTGACCTGTCTATGGTGAGTCTCAATCTCCTTAGAGTGTATTATTATGCCGTCCAGGTAAACAATAACACAATCATGCTGAAACTCCCTAAGTACCTCATTAATCAAATCTTGAAATACTGCAGGAGCATTGCATAGTCCAAATGGCATAACAGTGTATTCGTAATGGCCATACCGGGTATTGAATGCCGTCATCCACTCGTGACCTTCCTGGATTCTCACCAAATTGTAAGCCCCTCTGAGATCTAACTTGGTGAAGATTTTGGAGCCCTTAAGACGATCAAATAACTCGGTAATCAGTGGGATAGGATAGGCATTTCTGACAGTTATTTTATTCAAGCCTCGGTAATCGATACAAGGTCTCAGCGTGCCATCCTTCTTCTTAATGAAAAAGAACCCAGCCCCGGCCGGAGAAGAAGACCTCCTGATGAATCCCTTTTCTAAATTCTCCCGAATATACTCCTCTAGAACCGAGTTTTCCTGAACAGACAAAGGATATACATGGCCCCTCGGAGGCATAGTGCCGGGTAGAAGCTTAATCTTACAGTCAAATGACCTGTGTGGAGGCAAAGAATCTGCATTCTTCTTGTCAAACACTGCCCTTAAGTCTAGGTAAAGGTCTGGTATTTGTCTTTCTGTGGACTGAGTAGGATTCTCCGGTATGTTAATATTAGCTAATGGAGAAACCTTGCACAAACACCGATCCTGGCAGCCCTGGCCCCACGAGAGTATCTCTCCTAACTCCCAATCGATAATAGGGTTATGTTTTTTCAACCATGGGTACCCCAGAACTATGGGAACGGAAGGAGACGAAATGATCAGAAGAGATAAATTCTCCACGTGTAGGATACCCACATTTAAATTAATGGGTATGGTCTCACGAAAGATAACAGGGTCTAGTAGTGGTCTACCATCTATGGCCTCAACGGCCAAAGGTGTCTCCCTTAGCTGGGATGGGAACTTGTTCTTACTAGCAAAGGCTTGGTCGATAAAATTCTCAGCAGCACCGGAATCTATCAATGCCATAGCCCTTACTACTTCCTTCCCCCAAGTTAAGGAAACTGGTAGCAGAAGCCTGTGATCTTTATAATCAGGAGTAGAGGACAAAATAGAAACACCCAAGGCCTGTCCTCTAGAGAGACTTAGCTGCAAGCGTTTCCCGGGCGGTTAGAACAGTTCGAGAGTAAATGACCCTTGGCTCCACAATACATACACAAACCCTCTCTTCTCCTGTGCTGTCTTTCCTCCTCAGAGAGGCGGGTATACCCTATCTGCATAGGTTCAGTAAGCAAAGATATCGTGGAGTCAGGACTTGGAACAGCGGGAGCTAACCTAAAAGAAGGTCTCTGGTTCCTCTCTCGAGTGTTCTGTCTCTCTCTTAGACGTTCATCTATACGAGAGATGAACGAAATTAAATCCTCTAAATTCTCAGGGAGTTCTCTGGTAGCAACCTCATCAAGGATTACATCAGATAGGCCATTCAAAAATACATCCATATACGCCTGCTCATTCCACTTGATTTCTGCCGCCAGAGACCTGAACTCTAGTGCATAATCCACCAGTGTTTGGTTCTCCTGTCTCAGGCGCAACAGTAATCTGGCTGCATTAACCTTTCTACCTGGAGGGTCAAATGTTCTTCTAAAAGCAGCTACAAATGCGTTATAGTTATAAACTAATTATCGTTCTCCCATAGTGGGTTGGCCCTTCTCAGAGCTTTCTCAATGAGTAGGGTGATAATAAATCCTACTTTTGCCCTATCTGTAGGATAAGAGCGAGGTTGCAATTCAAAGTGGATACTAATTTGGTTTAAAAAACCACGACACTTCTCAGGAGCCCCACCATAGCGTACTGGGGGGGTAATGTGAGAAGAAGCACCCACTGTGGCTACCTCTAGACCTGAACCGACAGGAGAAACAGGGGTATTATGTATCTCCTCTGGTGGGTTATTGGCACAAGCTAATAGAGCCTGTAGCGCAAGCGCCATCTGATCCATTCTGTGATCCATGGCTTCAAACCTAGGATCAGGAGCAGCCAGCTGACTGTTTGTACTTGCAGGATCCATTGGCCCTGTCGTAATGTCAGGATCGGGACAGGGATCCAACACGCAGAGTACAAACAGTAGCCAGATACGTATACCGGACCTTAGAATGGCCGGACTAACGTAAGTAGTACAGTATAGAATGGTCAAAGACAAGCCGAGGTCGAGGGTAACAGAAGACAGGTAAGCGAGAGACAAGCCGAATCAAGGGTAACAGAGATAAGCAGAGAAAGGTAAACAAGCCGGGTCAAAACCAAAAGGGATAATAGAATACACAAGCACTGAGTGACTAGAACAAGCTAGAACCACGACAGGGCAATGAGCTAATGAAAGAAGCTCTGTTAAATACCCTGTAGAGCAGTAACCACGCCTCCAAGGTGTCCTGATTGGTCCTGCAGCCATTGACTGACAGGTTGTTCCGGGGGAGTGTCCTGATGACTACTTCCTGCCTAGATGCTGTAAAAGGCAGTCACTCCCTCGCGGCCGGCCTAGCATGACCGGATAGACCGCGGGGAAGGGAGCCATCAGACCGTCTGGATGGAGGAACAGCTACGTCTCTACCTCTTTCGGAGGTAGAGACCACAGGTACCCTGACAGTAAACCCTACTGTAACCTCCATGGCAGTAGGTTACAATATCCTTAGTCTTCACATTTCACAGATGGTGGGATGGATCCATGGATTTAGTCCTTGCTCTCCACATCAAGAAGAACTCAAGAAAAGGTGACCCAGAAAAGGTGATCCAAAAGAGGCGATCCAGAAAAGGTGATCCAGAAAAGGTGATCCAGGATGTTGATGTTGTGTCCTCTTTAGCCTCTCTTCCCTCCTCCAGACATAAGTAAACCCAGCATGATCTTCTAGATCCTGTCTCCATTAAAGGGTGCTTTCTATATTCACCCCGCTGTTACAATGTGCAGTTATTTATTTTCATCACTCTCTCTGTATCCACTGAAAGCGTTTTATAGAGTGTGCTTCCCTCCAATACAGTTCTAAGACCCTTCACACACACTTTCTGATTTAACCCAGTTGACAGCTGAATAATAGATGTTACTATTACCCAACTTAATTAATGTCACTTATTATATTTGTATAAGGATGAAAGACTAAGTTTAACCTGATGAAAAAAAGAATCTCCCATTTTTACAGTTCATGCATTAACCCAGTGAGCTACCAGACTTTTTTTTTAACATTTTTATCATGTTACCTTATTGAGCACTATATTTGCATATTTATTTAAGACAGAACTGAAATTGAGCTACGTACTAGCGAGCAAGTTTCTGCTAACTAACTATATAGTAATTAGCTGTGTAGTCACATTGAAGGAGTTTGGTGTAATTATTTCATGTTGAATTGATTTCCAAGAAGTCTTTTATTGTAAATGAATCACACAGCAATACATCTTGATCCATTTACCAGTAGAAATCCCCAAACATGTCGTGAGTTATGGCACACGGGGTTACAGGGCAGGCATTTAGTATTTTTTTTACTTTTTAAATCCTTGGATTTTCCGAGTCATTGGAAAACACCAATTAATATAACAATTACTGCCAGTGGTGATGGTAGATTTAAGCAGTGTTATGTATATATTGTGTGAAACCAACAGAGACCAGTCATTCATTAAACACGCCACACTCAAACGACAGCTCGGCAAATCTTTTCTGCCCTCCAGCAGGGATTTTATCAGTAAAAAACGTCTGTAAAGAGGGAAAAAAAACACACAAGAAAAGTAACATTTTTATTAAAAGGCATTTTCTTTTCCATAAAAAATGTGGAGATATATATTTACAGCTGTATGACTTAGTTTAATCGTTTTTATTTGAATCCCCATGGGGGATAAGCAAGAGTCTGACTAAACTGGGAGGGGTCCCTGAAATTGGTGGAGGTGTGATTGTGACAATTTTATTGGTGTAATACCATGGGTGCGGATACTGGTACGCTGGAGGCCCCGGATGTAAGTCCCCCTAGAATTGCAGCAGTACCAACATCTGAGCATTAAATATCACACGTCTCCCACAATTATCAAACCTCCGCTGGGAGATCCCCCAGGATAGAGGATGAAAGGGGACAGTGTTGAGTAAAAGGAGGCATTAACGAAAGATGACATCTCCCACCATGATGGCCTTGCAAGTGAGCGAATCCAAATGGAGGCTAGCGAGTAGAAGACAAGTTAATCCTACGCTACTCTCTTGGGTGACTCAATTATAATAAAAATAATAATATTGCAAACTCTGATATTACAGCCTATTTATTGTCAGACATAATTCATTATTCATCAACAAATTCCTCATTTCACTCCTAACAAGCGCAAACTGTTCATTTAGATTTCATATCTTGGGTGCCGAAGACAGTCAGACATCAGGCGATCCTCTGTCCAATTAAAGTTTCTAGCACTCTACTTAACTGTTTTCGAGGTAAAGAACATCAGATCAGACAGGTTTTTGCTATTTTCATATTCTAGATGAGACGGTAGAGAACGATCCCCTTGTCCCCCATGTATACTCAGCTGGGACGTTCATCGTTCACAAGCCAGCCACCTCAGCTGAACTAGTATTTCCTAATATTCTTTCAGCAGTCCTTCTGCTGTCACGTGCCGTGTGGCTAGTTCCCACTCTTGTCTCATTGGTGCCATTACAGATGGAACTTGGCAGATAGGCCTCAGTACGAGAGATACAGCAACAATGAGCAAACAATATGGGGCAAACAATTATGGGTCAGTCTATTTGTGAGAGAATGTCCGATCTCTCACAAATAGACTGACCCCCTTACCAGGGGATGGTATGATGGGAAGCCTGGCACCATAACCACTACACCATGCTCCTTTAAACATAATTAATATAAATCTCCTGTTAATGCAAGTAAGACAGAACCAAGTGTATCGACTCCTACTCAAAGCAATGTTTGGGATTTTTTGTTGCTAATTTCAATTCATGGGAGACATTGCTAACATATCTGGGGGTTACACAATGTACATTATTTAGAACACTAAATCTTTTTCTCCTGGCCACTTCTAAGAATACAATGAGATCGTGTGTTTCTGTCTATTGTTTTGGCTTTCTGGCAGTCTGAAAATAGAGCGATGTTTTGCACATATGGTGCACACATTGAATACAATGTATATCAGATCATTAAACAATTAAACATTCATTTTATGAGAGAGAGGGGGGGGAGTGTGGAGAAATCGGAGTTAGCTCATTTAGAAGGTTCCTGTTTCTTAAAGGGACACACTCTAAGCACAAAAACAACTCTAGCTCAATGAAGCAGTCTTGGTGTACAGATCATGCCCCTGCAATCTCGCTGCTCAATCCTCTGCCATTTAGGAGTTAAACCACTTTGTTTATCCTGCCCTAGTCACACCTCCCTGCATGTGGCTTTACACAGCTTTCCTGAACACTTTCTGAAAAATATCTTGCATTGTATAGCTTTCTTTATTGCACAGTGTGTTTATTCTAGAATCTCTCATGTCCTGCTCTGTTAATTACCTACTAGAGCCTGCCGGAGTCTCCTTGGTGTGATTTTGCGATTTAAGATCAATCAGAGGGCAGGAGGTAGTAATTTCTAAAGTAAACACATTGTACTGTAAGACCTGAGTCAGGAGGTGTGACAAGGGCTGCATGAACAGAAACAAAGTGATTTAACTCCTAAATGACAGTGAATTGGAAATTCAGAGTTACAATCAGCACACCAAAAGCACTTAATAAAACTAAACACTGTTTTGATGCCTATAGTATGCCATTTGCAGTTGACTTAGCATTGTTAAAGAGTCCACAGTGTTAAAAGACAGGTTTCCCCAGCACAAGGTCCATCCAAACCCTAAATCAGAGGCTATAAACTACAACTCCCATTATTTTCTTACAAACATAATACTGGAAAGGCATCATAGGAGATGTAGTCAACAATATCTGGAGTGCGTAAGGTTGCCTGCCCCTGCTCAAAGCACTCTCTGACCCTAGCTACCCTAACTGCCCCTAAACCTACATGTTGGGGTACTCTGCTGTACCTGCACTATGCCAGCCGTGTTATAGCCATAACTGCCCCTAAACCTACATTTTGGGGTACTCTGCCGTACCTGCTCTATGCCAGCAGTGTTATAGCCATAACTGCCCCTAAACCTACATTTTGGGGTACTCTGCTGTACCTGCACTATGCCAGCAGTGTTATAGCCATAACTGCCCCTAAACCTACATTTTGGGGTACTCTGCTGTACCTGCACTATGCCAGCAGTGTTATAGCAATAACTGCCCCTAAACCTACATGTTGGGGTACTCTGCTGTACCTGCACTATGCCAGCCGTGTTATAGCCATAACTGCCCCTAAACCTACATTTTGGGGTACTCTGCCGTACCTGCACTATGCCAGCAGTGTTATAGCCATAACTGCCCCTAAACCTACATGTTGGGGTACTCTGCCGTACCTGCACTATGCCAGCCGTGTTATAACCATAACTGCCCCTAAACCTACATTTTGGGGTGCTCTGCCGTACCTGCACTATGCCAGCAGTGTTATAACCATAACTGCCCCTAAACCTACATGTTGGGGTACTCTGCTGTACCTGCACTATGCCAGCCGTGTTATAGCCATAACTGCCCCTAAACCTACATTTTGGGGTACTCTGCTGTACCTGCACTATGCCAGCAGTGTTATAACCATAACTGCCCCTAAACCTACATGTTGGGGTGCTCTGCTGTACCTGCACTATGCAAGCCGTGTTATAACCATAACTGCCCTTAAACCTACATTTTGGGGTACTCTGACGTACCTGCACCATGCCAGCCGTGTTATAACCATAACTGCCTCTAAACCTACATTTTGGGGTACTCTGCTGTACCTGCACTATGCCAGCCGTGTTATAACCATAACTGCCCCTAAACCTACATTTTGGGGTACTCTGCTGTACCTGCACTATGCCAGCAGTGTTATAGCAATAACTGCCCCTAAACCTACATGTTGGGGTACTCTGCTGTACATGCACTATGCCAGCAGTGTTATAGCCATAACTGCCCCTAAACCTACATTTTGGGGTAATCTGCCGTACCTGCACTATGCCAGCAGTGTTATAGCCATAACTGCCCCTAAACCTACATGTTGGGGTACTCTGCCGTACCTGCACTATGCCAGCCGTGTTATAACCATAACTGCCCCTAAACCTACATGTTGGGGTACTCTGCCGTACCTGCACTATGCCAGCAGTGTTATAGCCATAACTGCCCCTAAACCTACATGTTGGGGTACTCTGCCGTACCTGCACTATGCCAGCAGTGTTATAGCCATATCTGCCCCTAAACCTACATTTTGGGGTGCTCTGCCGTACCTGCACTATGCCAGCAGTGTTATAACCATAACTGCCCCTAAACCTACATGTTGGGGTACTCTGCTGTACCTGCACTATGCCAGCAATGTTATAACCATAACTGCCCCTAAACCTACATGTTGGGGTACTCTGCCGTACCTGCACTATGCCAGCCGTGTTATAACCATAACTGCCCCTAAACCTACATTTTGGGGTACTCTGCCGTACCTGCACTATGCCAGCAGTGTTATAACCATAACTGCCCCTAAACCTACATTTTGGGGTACTCTGCCGTACCTGCACTATGCCAGCAGTGTTATAACCATAACTGCTCCTAAACCTACATTTTGGGGTACTCTGCCGTACCTGCACTATGCCAGCAGTGTTATAGCCATAACTGCCCCTAAACCTACATTTTGGGGTACTCTGCCGTACCTGCACTATGCCAGCAGTGTTATAACCATAACTGCCCCTAAACCTACATTTTGGGGTACTCTGCTGTACCTGCACTATGCCAGCAGTGTT
Organism: Pelobates fuscus; assembly: GCF_036172605.1. Taxonomy (NCBI): domain Eukaryota; kingdom Metazoa; phylum Chordata; class Amphibia; order Anura; family Pelobatidae; genus Pelobates; species Pelobates fuscus. Next base: position 4,570,101 of record NC_086323.1, on the reverse strand, counting down.
ATAGCCATAACTGCCCCTAAACCTACATTTTGGGGTACTCTGCCGTACCTGCACTATGCCAGCAGTGTTATAACCATAACTGCCCCTAAACCTACATGTTGGGGTACTCTGCCGTACCTGCACTATGCCAGCAGTGTTATAACCATTACTGCCCCTAAACCTACATTTTGGGGTACTCTGCCGTACCTGCACTATGCCAGCCGTGTTATAACCATAACTGCCCCTAAACCTACATGTTGGGGTACTCTGCTGTACCTGCACTATGCCAGCAGTGTAATAGCCATAACTGCCCCTAAACCTACATGTTGGGGTACTCTGCCGTACCTGCACTATGCCAGCAGTGTTATAACCATAACTGCTCCTAAACCTACATGTTGGGGTACTCTGCCGTACCTGCACTATGCCAGCAGTGTTATAGCCATAACTGCCCCTAAACCTACATTTTGGGGTACTCTGCCGTACCTGCACTATGCCAGCAGTGTTATAACCATAACTGCCCCTAAACCTACATGTTGGGGTACTCTGCCGTACCTGCACTATGCCAGCAGTGTTATAACCATAACTGCCCCTAAACCTACATGTTGGGGTACTCTGCTGTACCTGCACTATGCCAGCAGTGTAATAGCCATAACTGACCCTAAACCTACATGTTGGGGTACTCTGCCGTACCTGCACTATGCCAGCAGTGTTATAGCCATAACTGCCCCTAAACCTACATTTTGGGGTACTCTGCCGTACCTGCACTATGCCAGCAGTGTTATAGCCATAACTGCCCCTAAACCTACATGTTGGGGTACTCTGCCGTACCTGCACTATGCCAGCAGTGTTATAACCATAACTGCTCCTAAACCTACATGTTGGGGTACTCTGCCGTACCTGCACTATGCCAGCAGTGTTATAGCCATAACTGCCCCTAAACCTACATGTTGGGGTACTCTGCTGTACCTGCACTATGCCAGCCGTGTTATAGCCATAACTGCCCCTAACCCTACATGTTGGGGTACTCTGCTGTACCTGCACTATGCCAGCCGTGTTATAGCCATAACTGCTCCTAAACCTACATTTTGGGGTACTCTGCTGTACCTGCACTATGCCAGCCGTGTTATAACCATAACTGCCCCTAAACCTACATGTTGGGGTACTCTGCTGTACCTGCACTATGCCAGCCGTGTTATAGCCATAACTGCCCCTAAACCTACATTTTGGGGTACTCTGCTGTACCTGCACTATGCCAGCAGTGTTATAGCCATAACTGACCCTAAACCTACATGTTGGGGTACTCTGCTGTACCTGCACTATGCCAGCCGTGTTATAGCCATAACTGCCCCTAAACCTACATTTTGGGGTACTCTGCTGTACCTGCACTATGCCAGCAGTGTTATATCCATAACTGCCCCTAAACCTACATGTTGGGGTACTCTGCTGTACCTGCACTATGCCAGCCATGTTATAACCATAACTGCCCCTAAACCTACATGTTGGGGTACTCTGCCGTATCTGCACTATGCCAGCAGTGTTATAACCATAACTGCCCCTAAACCTACATGTTGGGGTACTCTGCCATACCTGCACTATGCCAGCAGTGTTATAACCATAACTGCCCCTAAACCTACATTTTGGGGTACTCTGCTGTACCTGCACTATGCCAGCAGTGTTATAGCCATAACTGCCCCTAAACGTACATGTTGGGGTACTCTGCTGTACCTGCACTATGCCAGCAGTGTTATAACCATAACTGCTCCTAAACCTACATGTTGGGGTACTCTGCCGTACCTGCACTATGCCAGCAGTGTTATAGCCATAACTGCCCCTAAACCTACATGTTGGGGTACTCTGCTGTACCTGCACTATGCAAGCCGTGTTATAACCATAACTGCCCCTAAACCTACATTTTGGGGTACTTTGCCGTACCTGCACTATGCCAGCCGTGTTATAACCATAACTGCCTCTAAACCTACATTTTGGGGTACTCTGCTGTACCTGCACTATGCCAGCCGTGTTATAACCATAACTGCCCCTAAACCTACATTTTGGGGTACTCTGCTGTACCTGCACTATGCCAGCAGTGTTATAGCAATAACTGCCCCTAAACCTACATGTTGGGGTACTCTGCTGTACATGCACTATGCCAGCAGTGTTATAGCCATAACTGCCCCTAAACCTACATTTTGGGGTACTCTGCCGTACCTGCACTATGCCAGCAGTGTTATAGCCATAACTGCCCCTAAACCTACATGTTGGGGTACTCTGCCGTACCTGCACTATGCCAGCCGTGTTATAACCATAACTGCCCCTAAACCTACATGTTGGGGTACTCTGCCGTACCTGCACTATGCCAGCAGTGTTATAGCCATAACTGCCCCTAAACCTACATGTTGGGGTACTCTGCCGTACCTGCACTATGCCAGCAGTGTTATAGCCATATCTGCCCCTAAACCTACATTTTGGGGTGCTCTGCCGTACCTGCACTATGCCAGCAGTGTTATAACCATAACTGCCCCTAAACCTACATGTTGGGGTACTCTGCTGTACCTGCACTATGCCAGCCATGTTATAACCATAACTGCCCCTAAACCTACATGTTGGGGTACTCTGCCGTACCTGCACTATGCCAGCAGTGTTATAACCATAACTGCTCCTAAACCTACATTTTGGGGTACTCTGCCGTACCTGCACTATGCCAGCAGTGTTATAGCCATAACTGCCCCTAAACCTACATTTTGGGGTACTCTGCCGTACCTGCACTATGCCAGCAGTGTTATAACCATAACTGCCCCTAAACCTACATTTTGGGGTACTCTGCTGTACCTGCACTATGCCAGCAGTGTTATAGCCATAACTGCCCCTAAACCTACATTTTGGGGTACTCTGCCGTACCTGCACTATGCCAGCAGTGTTATAACCATAACTGCCCCTAAACCTACATGTTGGGGTACTCTGCCGTACCTGCACTATGCCAGCAGTGTTATAACCATTACTGCCCCTAAACCTACATTTTGGGGTACTCTGCCGTACCTGCACTATGCCAGCCGTGTTATAACCATAACTGCCCCTAAACCTACATGTTGGGGTACTCTGCTGTACCTGCACTATGCCAGCAGTGTAATAGCCATAACTGCCCCTAAACCTACATGTTGGGGTACTCTGCCGTACCTGCACTATGCCAGCAGTGTTATAACCATAACTGCTCCTAAACCTACATGTTGGGGTACTCTGCCGTACCTGCACTATGCCAGCAGTGTTATAGCCATAACTGCCCCTAAACCTACATTTTGGGGTACTCTGCCGTACCTGCACTATGCCAGCAGTGTTATAACCATAACTGCCCCTAAACCTACATGTTGGGGTACTCTGCCGTACCTGCACTATGCCAGCAGTGTTATAACCATAACTGCCCCTAAACCTACATGTTGGGGTACTCTGCTGTACCTGCACTATGCCAGCAGTGTAATAGCATAACTGCCCCTAAACCTACATGTTGGGGTACTCTGCCGTACCTGCACTATGCCAGCAGTGTTATAGCCATAACTGCCCCTAAACCTACATTTTGGGGTACTCTGCCGTACCTGCACTATGCCAGCAGTGTTATAGCCATAACTGCCCCTAAACCTACATGTTGGGGTACTCTGCCGTACCTGCACTATGCCAGCAGTGTTATAACCATAACTGCTCCTAAACCTACATGTTGGGGTACTCTGCCGTACCTGCACTATGCCAGCAGTGTTATAGCCATAACTGCCCCTAAACCTACATGTTGGGGTACTCTGCTGTACCTGCACTATGCCAGCCGTGTTATAGCCATAACTGCCCCTAACCCTACATGTTGGGGTACTCTGCTGTACCTGCACTATGCCAGCCGTGTTATAGCCATAACTGCTCCTAAACCTACATTTTGGGGTACTCTGCTGTACCTGCACTATGCCAGCCGTGTTATAACCATAACTGCCCCTAAACCTACATGTTGGGGTACTCTGCTGTACCTGCACTATGCCAGCCGTGTTATAGCCATAACTGCCCCTAAACCTACATTTTGGGGTACTCTGCTGTACCTGCACTATGCCAGCAGTGTTATAGCCATAACTGACCCTAAACCTACATGTTGGGGTACTCTGCTGTACCTGCACTATGCCAGCCGTGTTATAGCCATAACTGCCCCTAAACCTACATTTTGGGGTACTCTGCTGTACCTGCACTATGCCAGCAGTGTTATAGCCATAACTGCCCCTAAACCTACATGTTGGGGTACTCTGCTATACCTGCACTATGCCAGCCGTGTTATAACCATAACTGCCCCTAAACCTACATGTTGGGGTACTCTGCCGTATCTGCACTATGCCAGCAGTGTTATAACCATAACTGCCCCTAAACCTACATGTTGGGGTACTCTGCCGTACCTGCACTATGCCAGCAGTGTTATAACCATAACTGCCCCTAAACCTACATTTTGGGGTACTCTGCTGTACCTGCACTATGCCAGCAGTGTTATAGCCATAACTGCCCCTAAACGTACATGTTGGGGTACTCTGCTGTACCTGCACTATGCCAGCAGTGTTATAACCATAACTGCCCCTAAACCTACATTTTGGGGTACTCTGCTGTACCTGCACTATGCCAGCAGTGTTATAGCCATAACTGCCCCTAAACGTACATGTTGGGGTACTCTGCCGTACCTGCACTATGCCAGCCGTGTTATATGTTAATGCGTTTCATTGTAAAAGGTGCTAGAAATCAGATTATTTTTATGACAGCGACGGCTCTATAATTACAGCAGCCATTTGAATTGTTCTGCTAAACTTCCAGCATCAGATTGTTACTAAACAGGGAGAGTCATGTGATCCTCGGCGATCAAGACGTTTGAAGGCTATTATTGAGTAGAAACTCCTGCTTTCTGTGAAGCTTTTATCAGCAATCTTGTCTGGTCAAGGTTTGTAGAATCTGCATAGCACCAATAAAAACACTGGACGAACGCCAATTACCAGTAACCGCTGGAAAGCCTGAGACTATGCAGAAAATGTGGGACGACAAATTAACTTATTTTTAATTATTGCATGTATTGTATGAATGAATTCACTCCCATCACTCCTGGGCGGCAGCAGCGACCACAGTACACATCAGCCCCAATACATACAGTAAAAACACAAGAAAAAGTTACCTGCGCTCTCTCCTTAATCCCTATGTATATTTAGACAAATGGAGGTCATTTAGTTGCTCCAATGGCCATTGGAGGGAATGCCCGCCTGCCAACGTCAAGGCAGACCCCCCTAAGCGGGTCCTAACACTGACCCTTCAGCCTGCTTCCTTGAGCTTCTGGCAAAGATATCTCTAATGAGACAGAGAGGGGTATTTTTTATATACACCCCTACATACTTATTAACCCTTAATAGGGAACACATGGGATGGGCAGCAGCATTGTAACCAGGCTGTGTGATACAAAAAGTGAATACAAATACAAAAAGAGAAGTCATGCGCTCACTACCATCACTACTGGGCGGGCAGCAATGACTACAGTACACATCAGCCCCAATACATACAGTAAAAACCGAAGAAAAAGTTACCTGCGCTCTCTCCTTAATCCCTATGTATATTTAGACAAATGGAGGTCATTTAGTTACTCCAAGAGAATTGTCCTTATTTTCAGTGATTTAGGACGCACAGTTTGATTTTATTTATATATATATTTTTTTTAATTAGCAAAATTTGGGTTTTGCCATTCTCATGTACAAAATTAGTAATACACAGTCTGTCAGATGAGGATAAAATTGCAGCTTCAGACTCCCCTCTTTTTTAATCTGCTTTTAGTTATTCACTAAAATAAGAATTCTAAGTGAAATGCAAATTTAAGGTCAAAATCCTCTAAGTCAGCTTCCAGATTGGCTACCCCGGCCTTAAATGTTAAATTCACTTAGCATTCTCAAATTAGTGAATAACCCTGTAAGTTCTGGCAGGACGGTAACGTATGTAGATGTAAGCTGCCTCTGGCCTTATAATACCTGTGTAAACAGCTTAATAAGAAATGTGTTTTCGTGCACTGTGAGTGTTTCATTCGGCTAAGGAATGTGACAGAACATTTTTATAAAAAATATTCTGTTTGTTTCTTTAGTATATCCAGTTTTGGCACTGAACACACATCACGGCAGATGTATATACCAATTAGTACATTTTAAATACCTTCTCTGCATTCCAACCTTCTCTGCTTTGTGATAATTCTCAGAATGTATTGCTTATATATGGAACATGTTAAACCCTACATGTAGGGGAGGTCGGCATGTCAGTTCCAGGATTTACACCCGGCAGTGGGACAGGGTCTCACACCTGGTACAGAGGGCCAAATCAAGGGATCGACTAACAGGGTAGTCAACGTGATGCCACCATTGGTTTCCATCATTAGAGTATGATAAGTGTGTAATCCAGGGATGCCAAATGTAATTCTATTTATCACATTTCTTCTCTGAGGACCATTTGAGTTCCTCATATCTCCTCGTTTGGTCTTCCAGTTTATATCAGTCTTCTATTGGAGGAGTATGTGATTTCCAGTATAGCAGATTAAGAGATTTGTCTGCAGTCATTAAATGAAAGACTAAATAGTGTTTATATCTACAGATTGAAATATCTGTATAATGTAGTAACATCGTTTCTGGTGTGAATCAGAATTTAATATTTGTTATTCATTCCATCAGAGTAAGGATTATTTTCCAGAATGATTGAATATTTGGGAATGTCCATAAAATATGTTTTAATCTGCCTTTATCTTGTTTACAACGCCAGCATGATTCTGAGTAATTAGGAACAAACCTTGTCGAGTACTGTTTTCATTAGGTACCAACATGTTAGGAATTTCACATTTACCTCCAGCAATTGAACGGTATGGATAGCTTTAGTGGAGATAGGAAACATCTTTCGCCAACTCGCTTCAGATAAATTCACCTGGAATTCAATAGACAATTTAGCTACATAAGGAGGGTTCTGTTGGTTAGTATTTCTCGGCAATAAATTATATAAGAAGGATAGAAATTCAGTTTTCATGGATTGTTGTAGGCATACATTTTCAAAGGCACATTTGTACGCAAGCCTTCCACAAAACTCAGTAATGATAATACGAAGTGAGATAGTTGGGTATAAATAAACTGATCCATTGGAATGGGTGTTCTACCAATAACAATTTGTAGACAGGGTGGACATTTTAACTAGTCTAGAGAGGCTTTAATAAATATCTGTAAGATTGTAAAAGAGGGAGAAATTATATTTAACCACATTAGATAAAGGGTTAGGTGAGGTTGGATATAAAGGAGATATTGCAGAGGAAGGGTTGAATTTCTCTCCAGATGGAGAGAGTAGGTTAACTAGTGGGGTGAGGGCAAGTTAGTAGAGTGTGTAAAGATTGCCATGGTAACGTAATTACCAAGACTCTAATAAAGGACTGCTCCATGTATGTCTGTTGTTTCATTGAGGTCTTATTGGACTGTGATGGACCGCCTGGCACCCGGACCGGGTACCTCCGTCAATCGTTGCTTCCTAGTAATCCTTGAGTAGCATAAGCACCGCACCAGACACCATTACTACCGTATACCCCACAAACCGCCGCCGGTTGGTTGGGGTCTTGCTGCCCTCCACCCACCCTGGACCCAAAACCAGGATCCAGCTTCCAGTAGATAGACCTATTCTAGTCCAGAGAGCAAAGCAGGATAGCTCTTACAAGAGCTAGTGATTATAATCCCAGGGAGAATAAGGAGTATAGCAATCCCCAGAGTGTGAATATAGCTTCCAATCCCCCAAAAATGAGCCTAGACTTGATGAAGGGGTGAGACATTATGATTAATGGCAGCCACAACTGACCTTACATGCAGGTCCCCATGCAAGGGGTTTCTGGTTACATATTCCAGGGGCATTCCCCACTGGACCTGAGAGTAGACTACAGTAAAAACATACACGCAATTACATTGGCTCTCAGTGTGGCGAAACCAACCTCGCCACTGGGCCCTGGAGAAGCCTGTTTGCTAGCCTCCTACCTACTGACTATGGCCCCTGGGTTATTTGGGGCATATTGTACTGTATATTGCTGCTACTGGCCCTTTTAACAGCATCTATGGACATATTGGGACTTTTGGGACTACTGTCCCTTTAAGACTGTGCTACATATTCTAGTGTACTGCCTGTAATATTCTATGTGTATTTGTGTGTTAAGTTTAACCTGGGATATGTATGCAGCATTCATCTGATTGTTCGGTAGAATCACTCCATTCATTATATTGAGGGAAACTACCGAACAACCAGACCACCCAGGACTAAGTGTGCCTCCAATTACCGTTTGCAACAATGTGCAAACGGGTAATTGGCAATCAGTGTAATGTATTCTTTGTCCTCTGGGTGGCCGCCATTCGGGAAACAAACACGTGGCGGCGGCCATCTTAAACTACCGAACAGCGGTGTTTTGCCGTCGAGTGTCTGGAACTAAAATCGGACACTTGACTAGGCAAACACCGCTGAGACCTCCATACTTCCAGAAATTCGGATAGAAACTACCGAATGACCCGCCGTTCGGTAGAAAGAACCCCACAAACAAGGGAATTCATTCAAACCCTCTCCAGACTCTATAACACAGGAAATTCGCCTGTTTTCATTCCCTTGTTTGTGACCGACCGCAGGGCCAAAATGCATGGAACTGTTTTCGGATACTTTACCCATGCGGTCGGTCAAATCTTTGGAACCCCATATCTCACGAACTATTCATCCGAATTACTTGAATTTTGGATATGTTGTCCCCCTGAATAAGGGCTATCCAGCGATGCTGGATTTAAAGGTGTACCCCCGGGTTTTGGGGTACATCCAGAACTTGGCTGAAAAAGTGTACCGGATAATTGAGTTTAATGTTATCTGAGGGGAGGGGATGTGTGGGCTGAACCATGTATGTGATTGGTTATTTTATGCCTCCCCCTGGGTGTGGCCTGTATGTGTATTATTGGAATAAAAGCCAGGCTGGATGAGACAGTCCAGAGTTCCTGTTTTAACCTCAAAGTGATGTGTCGTCTCATTATTGGGGGAAGGATTTATTGTATGCTGTTCCAGTTGACTGCTAGGGGTACAAGCCTATTCGTATGGTTCCTATTCAATGGTCTACAGCATTCATACGCTTGGGAGAATTTAAAGGTTTCTTGGATTCGGTGATTATGGTGTCTGCCAGAGTGCTTGGAGTCCTCAGGAAGCACTAGGAGCATCCTTTAACGGAGGTACCAAGTCGGGGTGCCAGGTGATCCGTTACACTCAGGTCCAGGAAACTAGCATACAAAATAGGTAATACCCTCCCCTGTGTCTGAGAGATAATTGGGTTAGGAACTGTACTAAACTCAATTATCTCCAGGCACAGAAAACTTACATTTTAACAACCTCCCAAAAGTACCCCTACTGTATAAAAGACACCTGTCCACAGAAGCAATCAATTAGATTCCAAACTCTCCACCATGGCCAAGACCAAAGAGTTGTCCAAGGACGTCAGGGACAAGATTGTAAACCTACACAAGGCTTGAATGGGCTACATACCATCGCCAATCAGCTTGGTGAGAAGATGAAAACAGTTGGTGCGATTATTTGCAAATGGAAGAAACACAAAATAACTGTCAGTCTCCCTCGGTCTGGTGCTCCATGCAAGATCTCACCTCGTGGAGTTTTAATGATCATGAGAATGGTGAGGAATCAGCCCAGACTTACACGGGAGAATCTTGTTAATGATCTCAAGACAGGACAACTGCACCGCATCAAAGGGACGATAGACGGGGCCATGTGCCGTCAAATCTTGGATTAAAACCTCCTTCCCTCAGCCAGGGCATTGAATATGGTGGATGGTTATTTCAGCATGACAATGGCCCAAAGCACACAGCCAAGGCAACAAAGGAGTGGCTCAAGAAGAAGCACATTAAGGTCCTGGAGTGGCCTGGCCAGTCTCCAGACCTTTATCCCATAGAAAATCTGTGGAGGGAGCTGAAGGTTCAAGTTGCCAAACATCAGCCTCAAAACCTTAATGGCTTGGAGAGGATCTACAAAGAGGAGTGGGACAAAATCCCTCCTGAGATGTGTGCAAACCTGGTGGCCAACTACAAGAAACATCTAACCTCTGTGATTGCCAACAAGGGTTTTGCCTCCAACTACTAAGTAGAAGGGGTCAAATACTTATTTTACTCATTGACTTGCAAATCAATTTATAACTTTTTTGACATGTGTGTTTCTGGATTTTTGTTTTGTTATTCTGTCTCACTGTTAAAATGCACCGACCATTAAAATTATAGACTTATCATTGCTTTGTCAGTGGGCAAGCGTTCAAAATCAGCAGGGGATCAAATTATTTTTCGCCTTACTATAATGCATGTTCTTGTACCCCCAAACAATGTAATTTCTATAAACACAAACCCTGGCCAGACTTTGGGTGAAAAGCAAGTTTGCAGTGCCCACAAACATAGAAACATAGAATGTGACGGCAGATAAGAACCATTCGGCCCATCTAGTCTGCCCAGTTTTCTAAATACTTTCATTAGTCCCTGGCCTTATCTTATAGTTAGGATAGCCTTATGCCTAGCCCACGCATGCTTAAACTCCTTTACTGTGTTAACCTCTACCACTTCAGCTGGAAGGCTATTCCATGCATCCACTACCCTCTCAGTAAAGTAATACTTCCTGATATTATTTTTAAACCTTTGTCCCTCTAATTTAAGACTATGTCCTCTGGTTGTGGTAGTTTTTCTTCTTTTAAATATAGTCTCCTCCTTTACTGTGTTGATTCCCTTTATGTATTTAAATGTTTCTATCATATCCCCCCTGTCTTGTCTTTCCTCCAAGCTATACATGTTAAGATCCTTTAACCTTTCCTGGTAAAACATGTTTTTAATAATGCACTATTCTTGACAGGTGTAATAAGTGTCCCAAAATGCTTTTTTTGCAGAAACAAATACACTTCACATACAGTTACACAAAACAAAGGCTTTTCGTTTAATCACCAGGCCGGTATTGTAATACACTGATCAGTCACAGCGTTAAAACCACCTGCCTAATATAATGCAGATTCCCCTCATGCTGCCAAAACAGCTCTGATGCGTCGATACGTGGACTCCACAAGACCTCTGAACGTGTCCTGTGGTATCTGGCACCAAGACATTAGCAGCAGATCATTTAAGTCCTGCAAGTTGCAAGGTGGGGCCTCCCTAGATCCATGGGCCTCCATGGATCGGTTTAGATGCTCAATCGGATTTAGTCCTGGGGACTTTGGAAGCCAAGGCAACACCTTGAACACTTTTTCATGTTCCTCAAACCATTCCTAAACACTTTTTCCAGCATGGCAGGGTGCATTATTTTGCTGAAAGAGGCCACTGTCATCAGGGAACACCATTACCATGAAAGGGTGTGCGTGGTCTGCATTAACCTCCAGGTAGGTAGTACATGGACATGGACATGAATGCCATGATCCAAGATTTCCCAACAGAACATTACCCAGAGCATAACACTGCACTGTACTATGTGTTCCGATACCTTTCTATCATGGCCAACATTACATTTTTTTTTATCAATTTAAGCTAAAGTTGCTCTTCTGTGGGATTGGAACAGACGGGCTAGCTTTCACCCCTCACATGTGTGAGTGAGCCTTGGGCACCCATGACTCTGAAGCCAATTCACCAGTTGCCCTTCCTGGAAACACTTTTGGTAGGTACTAACCACTTCATTGTGGGACACCCCACAAGACTTGCCGTTTTGGAGACGTTTTGACCCAGTCTAGCCATCACTATTTGGTCCTTGTCAAAGTCACTCAGATCTTTTTGCTTGCTCTTTTACTGCTGCCAACACATGACATTTAAGAACTGACTGTTCACTTGCTGCCTAATATATCCCACCATTGACAGGCACCATTGTATTGATATAATCCATGATATTATAAATACAAAATTAAAAAATAATAAAAATAATAAAGGACCAAGGGGAGACTCAGAGGGTGAGACAGTTTAACCCTCTAGTGTAAGAGGAGCAACCCCAAAAATAAGGTAGTATAGGTTAAAATATAACCTTTCATTATTGAATGAATCCATGTTATTAACGTCACCTGTCAAGGGGTTTAATGTTATGGCTAATCAGTAAATATTATGTATATGATAAGAAATGCGTATTCATTAAGTGTGTGAAAGGTCGGATAAATTCATTCCTGTTACAGAGTTGAACTCATTACAAACCATTGCTGACAACTCTGGAGAGATTTTAGAAAGGAAACTCAGAAGCTCTGTGAATGAGTGAACCATTGCCATTCGTAATCGCCAGAATATTAGTCTGAACATCTAACGGACAATGGCAGGAAGCCTGGAGCTTCACTGAACAGGTACTGCCGGGACATTCTGACACCTTGTCTGTGCCCAGTGCCTACAGAGTATTAACAGAGAATGGACGCTCTACTCAAGGTTCTTGCCATGAAGGGGTTGAATCATTTTGAGATTGAAGAAGTCATTATAAGTTGCATTTTCAGTTGGATTTGGGGAAAACGTGAAGCATCCATTGTGTTGAGCTATTTTAATTTCTGAACGTCTTTTGATTTTCATAATAAATCAGATTTTTAATGGGGTTGAATAATTTTGTTACAATTGTAGGTTAAGGTTTGATGGTTAGTGAAGGTCTTTAACAGAACACTTTAACCCCTTAAGGACACACGACATGTGCGACATGTCATGATTCCCTTTTATTCCAGAAGTTTGGTCCTTAACGGGTTAAAGGGGATTTCCGAACCTTTTCCACTGATGCTAGAATGCCCTATTGGAATTATTCCCCCACTACAAAAATGTTTTTTGATGGTACAGGAGCAATTAAAGGCTTCTCATAGAGAAGTTTTTGATTTAGCCATTTTACGGACTCAAGGCACATGCGCAAGCTCTGAGCCAGCCAAGGGAAGAGGAAAGGAAGGGAGAGGTGCAATGTTTTAAGCAGAAAGAGTGCCCATCCAGACTCTTACCACCATGACTACTTTAAAAAGCAGAAGCGATCATGGTGGTGGGAGAACTCGTTAATGTTATCAATACAAAACTGTGTTTATAACATTAGAGTGTCCCTGATCCTATATAGATTACTGCCCCCCACCCCACTCATTAACTGGAATAATAAAGTTAAACTCCCTTTTAATCCAGCAGGGACCCAGTGTCACTTCTTCTGCTGAGATATTTTCAATGAAGAAGCATTGATGGCCCTACTGCGCATGCATGGAAATCGTTCTCATCGAGAATTGTTACATTATTTAGTCTTCAGAAGGAAGTGCCTCTAGCAGCTGTCGGATTGGTGGTCACTAGGTCAGGCATCTCAGGCACTAATACTCTACATTCAGCAATGACACACTAACAGAAGAAAGAGGCATTCAGCAGGTTAACGACTGCCAGGTAAAAAGTGGTGGTAAGACTAGAAACCAGTCCATTGACAGTAAGGTGTAAAACCTTAGTAAAACATTTTGTCAGTTTGCCACTAGGGACACCAGATGAGTCAAACAGCGTCTCTCACTGCCGGAACCCTCGTTTTCTGTGATTTTAAAGAAGTAGGTACCGTAATTATTTAATCCCACACATTTTAATTATATCTGCGTGGATTTTCTCAGTTCTTAAAGGATTTTTATGTGAATTCCAGTAAGTGGTAAAAGGTCTGAGGGTTTTGATTTTGTTTAGAATCCTAAGAAAGCAGAGTTTTAAATTTTTTACCTCTAACATTTACTCATTTTCATCTGGTATTTGGTATATCTGGATTTCCGAAGGTTGCCGCGCAACCTGACTCAGTAGAAACCCTTAATACTTCAGCATTATGGTCCAACAAAAGCACAGCAAATTGATATATTTCAGTTTAATTTATGTTCCCCAGGTTAAAACACGAGAGCAAATCCAGGAGTGACAGACTAAATGAATACATAGAAGATATACTTACCTTGTGACCCGGGAAAATAAATAATAAATAAATGCATTAGAACAGTCTCGTAAAGAATCCAGAGAAAATGAAAAGAAAATTGCATGTTCTCATGCGTACAGCAAAGGCTTTTGGAAAAATGTTTTGGCACACAGAATCTATACTAAATCCAAAACAGATATTAAAATAAAAAACAGATGCATCTTAGAATGTTTTTCAATGGATGCATCTTCTATATTTGGATTTTCTAGCCGCCCTAGACACCTTTTACCCAAATAATGTTATATACGGACACCGACCTCTGGCGTTGGCCCAAACACTCTCTTGCCAACACAAGTTAATCAATAAATTCTGGCACCAGCTGTTCTGGTTATAGATTAATGTGTGATCTTTTGACGAATTCCTGAGAGTATTTATCAAGAGTAATACCAACCTGCATAAAACTGAGCAGAAAGAGAGGAAAAATGAACTCTTCCACCCAAACCTGACGGGGTTGTGGTGTTCTGTGAAGTTAATCATGAAGTTTAAACCTTGTTTTAGAGCTGTGATATGGGTCTGTCCTAACACTTCACAGTCAAACCTATTAAATACAGATTGGCCGAGATTCAACGTGGATTAGGAAGGGACACACTTCTCCTGCGCAGGGGAATCGGCGGCGCTATGCGTTTATTTCATCATTATTTCGCTGCCGTACAACGTTATAATGAGATCTTTTCCCACTTTCAGAACTCGATCCCCAAGGCAGAGCCATAAAATATAATTATACGATTATTAAAAAGAGTTGTGTTTTGCTGTGATCTCCCTGTGTTTTCATATGACTGCATCTGTTTGCACAGGCGAAGCCTCTTTGGGGAAATGCAAAGCACACAGCACGGCATCACACGGGTCAAACAGGGACTTCATCTCTGTGCAGACAAACAGCAGATCTGGCCTTGCTTGTGTTTACCAAGATCATCAATCACTCTCATTTTATCATATTTACGTTGAGGTATTACCTTATTTACGAGGCCGGAACATTTTGTTTCATATAAAAACATAACGTAGGTTGAAAAAAAAAGACTCTTGTCCATTGGGTTGAAAGTTTTCCCTTGCCGGAGCAGCTGTTGACGGTTTTCTAATGTAAGATCTTTTCATTTGATGAGGTTTTCCCATTCCTTATCTGTCTTCCTGTAGTGTTTTAGGGTCCTTTTGCACACATAAACAGTATTCCCCTGGACAAACTTTTATGATAAAAAATTCTTGTATTAAAATGTACAGTGGGACCTCGGTTTACGAATTTAATGCGTTCTCCGGGACGTTTCTTGTTGCAAACAATTTGTAAACTGAAATGCAGTGTCCCATAGGAATGCATTGAAAGACAATTAATCCATTCTGGAGGTCAGAAAAAAGTAAAAATGAGCTGGCATGGAAACCAACCCACACTGCAGAACACACAATAAAAGGCATGCAAACGACAAAGCTCGGCTCCCCACCTTTCCACAGCTTGAGAAATGCACCAAAAAGTCCCAAAACAACTGCAAACAGTTTCCAAAATGGCTCCAAAACTCGATGCAAAAGCCGCTCCAACACCTCCACCCTCGACGCCACGTGCTACCCACAGGCTCCAGCATGCATGAGGGAGGAGCTATAAACCTCCCAGGTGCAATGCATCCTGGGGAAACTTGCTTTGTATTGCGAAAAGTTTTTTTGTAAACCGAGGCATTATTTTCAATGGATTTTCATTTGTAAATCAAAAATTATGTTAACCGAGGCGTTTGTAAACCGAGGTCCCACTGTATTTAGAATGTGATTTATTCAGTTAGTTGTGGTCAACTGAAAACCAATACTAAGTTATGGCAGACACTGGCTTATCTGATAATAAAGGTGAACTGGCAAGAGACGTTGGGGGGCAATTGTTCTAGAACCACCACCACATGTAAGTTCTAGCTGTACCACCCTGAGTTTTTGTTGAGAAAATAGATTAATTCAAGTTTATTGTCATTGTAAGGACTACTGATAAGTGTGTTAAAAAATAAAACGTGTTTGTCATTGTTATATCTGCAGTTCCCAATTATCCCGTTTACTGATAGCTGGGAATGCAGCTGGTTTGGAACTGTGTGTGGCATCTCATGGGGTTAAGTGCAGGGCCGGATTTGGGGCTACACAGACAAAGATGCATTTTCCACCCGACCCACAAAAAAAATCATCTTCTGTTGTGTGCCTCTTAGCCCCACTCTTGAATTTCTGACTCCCCCCCCCCTTAGTGTATATTATTTCAGATTTTTTTCCCTTGCATTCTTCTAACACCCCCAGGCCATCTGTGTGCCTCTTACTACCCCATCCCCTTTGTGTGTATTCTTTCCACTTCCAAAGCACCTCTGTGTGTCTCTTTCCCAAGCACCTGTGTGTCTCTCCATTGCAGCCCCTTTATGTATCTCTTTCTCCCCCTTCCCAGCACCTGTCTCTTTTTTCCCAGCCCATTTATCTATCTTTCTCCACTTTCCCAGACCTGTGTCTCTTTCTCCCCCATAGCATTTGTGTTTATTTTCACTTTTCCCAACACCTTTGTGTGTATATTTCTTCCCCATCATCCCTATCAAACCCTCTTTCTAGCCCATCAGCAAATCTATGTGTATATTTCTTCCCCACCAGCCCCTCTGTGTGTCTTTTCCCCACCAGCCCCTATATGTGTCTATTTCATCCCTTTCAGACCCTCTGTTTGTCAATGTCTTCCCCACCAGCCCTTCCATGTGTATCTTCCCCACCAGCCCCTCTGTGTGTCTCTTTCCCACAAGCCCATCTGTGTGTCTTTTCCCCACCAGCCCCTATATGTGTCTATTTCATCCCTTTCAGACCCTCTGTTTGTCAATGTCTTCCCCACCAGCCCTTCCATGTGTATCTTCCCCACCAGCCCCTCTGTGTGTCTCTTTCCCACAAGCCCATCTGTTTGTCTCTTCTTCACCAGCCCCTCTGTCTGTCTGTTCCCCGCCAGTCCCTTTGTCTGTCTCTTTCTTCACCACCGGTCCATCTGTGTGTCTCTTCCCCACCAGCCCCTCTATGTGTCTCTTACTCTCCACCAGTCCCATTGTGTGTGTCTTCCCCACCAGCCCCTCTGTGTGTCTCTGTCTTCCCCACCAGCTCCTCTGTGTGTCTCTTTCTTCACCACCATCCCCTCTGTGTCTCTGTTTTTCACCACCAGCCCTATTGTGTGTATCTTCCCCAGCAGCCCCTCTCTGTGTCTCTGTCTTCCCCACCAGCCCCTCTGTTTGTCTCTGTCTTCCCCACCATCCCCTCTGTGTGTCTCTGTCTTTCCCAACAGCCCCTCTGTGTTTCTCTGTCTTCACCACCAGCCCCTCTGTATCTCTGAATTCACTACCAGCCACTCTGTGTGTCTCTTTCTATTTTAGTTACATTTTACATAGTATGTATGTGTATGTGAAAAATACACATTTATTTTTTATATGTAACTTTTCAGATCAGACCCAGGGTACTTTACATTCTCCATCAGATGGTCTCACAGCACTGTTATACGAGAAACAGAACTGAATTAAAGAAGCGTACAAAGATGTCGTTTGTAGGAATTGTGCAATGAGAATAATCCCGATCTGATTGTATTGGCAACTGAGATTCTACTAAACACATCAACCACCTGAAGACAAATGTAAAGGTTAAATTATCATTTTACTATATTATGGGAGATTTGAGATCGATTGCTTTATTTTGAACTGTGTATTGGTTTTTATGTTTAGCAGTTAGTAATTGTGTGAGCAGAGTCCATTTTATTATGTTTCTGTTAAACCATTTTGTACAGAGACTCCTCCACTAATGAAAGACCTGGAACTCTTGGAGAAGGTCTTTTAAAGAGTCCAATGTACATCCAGAGTAACTGTACGTATTGTGCAGGGTAGAATCTGCTAAGCTCCATAATTCAGATCCTACCTGCATTAATGTCGGAAAATTTCCCTTTAATGACCCAAGTGATTTAAAACTTCTGTAGAAAACCTTTTATAAATTTGACCCACGGGCAAGTTGCAAAGAAAGTCTGTATAACTTTGTTAGATTTTCTAGATTTGCTCTGTTTCAAGTACACAGACAGATGTAGACACATACAGACAAACTGACACACACAGACATTGACACTCACAGACAAGCGGACTGTAGCAGAATGGTTCCTCTATCCGTTCATTTGTCATACCCCTCGTTTGACTCCCTAATAAAGACTCATTACCCTTTTTATACCCTCACCCCCCCCCCCCCCCCCCAAACATCAACCACCCTCTGGCTCATTTACTTCAAATAAATATATTATCTCAAGTACTTTCCCTGGGTGGCTGCCATTCATATAACTGAACACACAAGCTCTAGGGAATGGCGACCATTTTGTCTCCCGAACGCAGGCAGAGGTACATGCTTGTCAAGTGTCTGGAACTCTTTTCGGATAAGAGATCTTGCGAACTCCAGGAAAACGGTACCACTGCCTGTTCTGCTCACAGACGAGTCCAGAAAGTGCTGTTCGGTAGAAAGTTACTACCGACCATGGGGAGCATTCGCTAGCAGAGAGCCATGGGGAGCCTGCGGCAGTGTTTTCGTCCTGGAATTCCCTAACTTTATCCAAATGGCGATTCTGTTACACCGAATAGATCTGATCACTATTTGGACAACTTGGGCACTCAGACCAGGGTTATTCGGGGATATAAGACTTGTGGGGTTCTTGTACAGTTTGGCTGTATTTTGGGAATATGTTGTATATTTTTGTATTGTTCCCTGTAACTGAGACATAATTGAGTTACCATTCTTTTGACTCAACTATTTCCCAGACACAGAGATGCCTGGGTTGTTTGTAATACTTTGTATAGAGACCCCATGCTGGGGGTCTGTGTATAAACTCAGTGTGTCTTACCCGTATATAGCAGTTGACTCCCAGAACTATCAGTTATCTTGTTGTTGGGGAAAGAGTTGTTATCACTGAGCAGTGCTTCTTCTAGCTTTGAGGAGAATCAGTGGAGATACCTAGTCGAAGTATTAAAGCTCCGCTACACTGGCACAAACACAGATACAGACACACACAGACAAACTGACACACACAGAGATATAGACACACACAGACAAACTGACACACACAGAGATATAGGCACACAGAGATAAATAACAAACCCAGATATATAGACACAGCCCCACACAGACATACTGACACACAAACAGAGATAGACATACTGTAATAACCAATGAGATGCGGTACAGATATAGGATCCCTTAGTGCAAACATAGGTAAGGGATGGAAAGGTATATTATCAAACTGGGCTTAACTAGAAAGAAAGACACCAACAAGGTGTAAACTAAGTAGACAAAATGGTAAATGAGCTAAAGTCAGGTACAGGATCACAGGAAAAGCCAAACCAGTGCCAAACAAACAGCACAGTATGGACCAAAACTGGCAAAGGGCCAGAAGGAGAGTCCTCCTTTTAAAGAAATACATTATGATGTAGTGGCGTACACACAATCCATGGGGCCCCGGTGCGAAACTGATCCGTGCCCCCCCCTCTCTTTCCCCCGATCCGTGCTAGCCTCTCTCCCCCGATCCGTGCCCCCTTATCCCCCCTGACACATACATGCATACAGACACACACAAACATACACACAGACAGACACACACACACATAGACACACACATACAGAGACACAGACACATACATACAGAGACACAGACACACACACATACAGAGCCACAGACACACACATACAGAGACACAGACACACATACAGAGACACACACACAGAGCGACACAGACACATACAGAAACACACACAAATACATACAGAGACAGACACATACAGAGAAACACACACACACATACACAAAATGTTACTTACCTTGTTACTTTCCCTGGGGTCCAGTGGGGGGCTCAGCCTGACGGGAGTCAGAGTTCCCACTCTGACTCCCTCCTCCTCCTCCTCCTCCTCCTCCTCCTCCTCCTCCTTCATCCCGCGCGGGTTCTCAGTATGCTGGGAGGAGTGACCGGAGAGAAGAGAATCAGTTCTGATGTAATCACAGGGGTCCCGGTTGCGCTCTTAAAGTGCCCAGCGCTGACCGGGCCCCCTCACAATCCATATCCATCGGGTGGCCCTGACAGGATGGGCCACCCGATGGACCCCTCCATATGCGGCCCCGGCGGTTTGCCGTGCGGGCCGGGGCCGCAAAATGTGGCAGCAGGCCTGGTACCCGGTCGCAGGGGTCCGCAGGGCGGCTGGGCCCCCTGGAGTGCCGGGCCCGGTCGCAGCTGCGACCCATGTGACCACGGTATGTATGCCGCTGTTATGATGTCATAATCAAGTGCCAAAGTAGAATTAAAAAATGAAACAAAAACCTGACACTTAAAGAGACAGTGTCCAATTTTTAACAACGATGATGTAAAAACCTGACAGACACAGACAGACTGACACAGACAAGCATAGACACACTAATATACAGACACACAGATATGGGCATACATATATAGGCACATACAATGATATAGACACATACAGACACAATAATCTACTGACACACAGATAGAGACACACACGGACACAACGTTACAGACACAAACACATAGATAAAGATACATAGACACACACACACAGATTTACTAATATACAGACACACAGATACAGACAAAGTGATATAGACACATTACAGACTCACATGAACACAATGATGCATACAAACACAGACACGATGATACGCAGACACAATGATAAAAACACATTAATATGAGGACACATAGGGAAATATTTATCAAAGTATTACCAACACCTTTACTTCTGACCATTATTTTTAAACTATACAACAAACAACAATTTTTCTGGCACTTTTCTGATAGAAAAAATATGAATTTTTTTCAACCCCCATAAGTGGTGTGAAATTCCACAACTTTTCTTTCCACAAAAAAAATTCATAAATCCTTTGCGACAATTGCAAAATGGTGTATATGCTAAAAAGGATGGTTAGGAATGTTTCACGTTTTTTCAGCTCAATCATCTCTTCTCCACTCCTTTACTAACAGCTTGAGTGAAAAAAAAGCCTAACCCCCTATAAACTCTGACTGAACGGCTGCCCAAGGTTAAAGGTGCCATATCAGTGTCAACCAAAACATCACAATATGGGTGAGAGCACACATACATAGATATTACCACCAAATAGGGCTTGGATGTAGCCTGAAATAAATAAAATACAGACCATAGTATATTACATATCCATAAAAAAGCATGTATTCTCTTAGTTATCCAACTCACATGTTGCTGAGCCAAATATCGTAGGCTCAGCCTTTTAAGGCTCCAATTAGGTTTTCCTTGGCAATAATTAGACATTCCTTGGCAGTATTCTGAATTTTTTCAGCAAGTTTCTTATACTTCTATTGTAATGCAGTTCTGAATACCCCAGCTATAAATAGAATTCAGAGTACAAACTGGGCACCGAGTTCAGTTACTCACTCACAGCCACTCACAGCCAAGGGTATAGCTGTCCTATTATTATTATTATCATTTATATAGCGCCAACAGATTCCGTAGCGCTTTACAATATTACAAGAGGGGGGATGTAACTATAAATATGATAATTACAAGAAAACCTACAGGAACGATAGGTTGAAGAGGACCCTGCTCAAGCAAGCTTACAGTCTATAGGAGGTGGGGTGTAAAACACAATAGGACAGGAAATAGCAATCAAACAAGGTGGGAGTGAAGCAGAGCTGGAGGAGAGAGTAGAGTGCTGCACTTTAGGAGAGAGCAAGAGACAGCTATGTGAGGTAGGGGGTAGTCTGGGAGGCCATAAGCTTTCCTAAAGAGATAGAATTTAAGGCACTTCTTAAACAAATGAAGACTAGGGGAGAGTCTGATGGCGGTAGGCAGGCTATTCCATAGGAAAGGAGCCGCCCGCAAGAAGTCCTGCAAGCGTGAGTTGGCCGTACGGGTGCGAGCAGCGGACAGGAGAAGGTCACGGGCAGAGTGGAGAGACCGAGGAGGGGCATACCTATGGATCTATGAATAGATATAAGAGGAGTTAGAATTAGTCAATGCTTTATAGGTATGGACAGAATGTACCCTTTGGGTTTATGGGCTAAAAATTGACATAGATCTCAGATTACTGTCATCTCCATTATCCTGTTAGATTTCAAGACATTAATAGCTAGATATTGGAAACCTTCATATATCCTGTCCATCCGCATTTATTTAAGATTTGGCCACAAGTCCCTCAAAAGTGGTACCAGTGTTTGGAGTCATCTGGAGATGTCAACTACCGAACTGAGCCCTTTATTAGTCACTATCTTTTGGATTGGGTCTTTTGTTTTAATTTCTTGTATTGCTTTATCGTGTAATTTATGTTTACCCCAACACTGATACTCTGATCTTTGGATTCTTTTGTTTTCAATTAAAATGATTGCAAAAAAACAAAGAATGATGGATAGGGCTCAAATAAAGCAACATGTGAAATTCAGATTTAATAAGTTATCATTGTCACTTTGATAAATATCCATCGTCATGAGTGATTTATCAGAGTGCTCCATTCTAAAAAGGGTTCTAAAGTACTAATAGTGCGGCAATCACCATGGAAACCAGGAGAACCAGCAGGAACATTCTATTTGTAACTCCGCCCCTTTTCTACATTTTAGAAAAGACACTTAATCTCCCTAATACATATAGACACATACTGACACACAGATACAGACACACTCTGAGGCAGATGCACAGATACACAGATACTAAGACAGACAGACAGAGAGATACTGACACACGTAGACAGATACGGACACACACAGACAGACAGATACTGACACACAGATACAGACACACTCTGAGGCAGATGCACAGATACACAGATACTAAGACAGACAGACAGAGAGATACTGACACACGTAGACAGATACGGACACACACAGACAGACAGATACTGACACACAGATACTAAGATACACATGGGTATAGATACACGCAGACACACCTACACATGCTGACAAACAGACACACAGTTACAGATATGTAAAGAACACTAGAATATACACACAAACACAGATACAGTCAAACACAAAGATAGATAAAGATACATAGAGAAACACAAACAGATTCTTACACATACAGAGACTCGGGAATAGGTACAGATACATAGAGACACACACATATTATTACAGATACAGCGATACAAAGACACACAGATAGGTACAGATACATAAAGACACAGACTCTTACAAATACAGAACACAGAGACACACAGATAGGTACAGATACATAGAGACACACCAAACCTTTTACAGATATAGGAACACAGAGACACACAGATAGGTGCAGATACATAGAGACACAAACAGACTCTTATAGATACAAAAACACAGAGATGCCCAGATAGGTACTAATAAATTGGGACACACACACAGACTCTTACAGATACAGAGACACACAGGCAGGGTACAGATCCATAGCGAGATACACACATAATTTACAGATACAGAAACACAAAGACACAAAGATAGGTACTGATACATAGAGACGCACACACTCACACACACAGACTCTTACAAATACAGAAAAACAGAGAAACACAGATAGGTACAGATACATATAGACACACACACATAATCTCACAGATACAGAAACATAGAGACACAGAGGCACACATACAAAATATTCACACATGCACAGATACATACATGCAGACACTCTTCCTTTGTGTCTCTCTATCTATCACTGTAAGAGCCATTGAGCGCACGGGATGTACTAAGTTTGCCGAAGCCATGTACGTGGCTGGTACACATGGAGTCAATCACTAGTTAAAGCAATGGCACTGCTAACTCGCCAATTCTCGATGATGCAGAATAAACTCTGACACATATAATAGAAGAAATGTAAACTTGGGAAAACGTTTGCACAGATCCTTTCAATCCCCTAATTTATGTTAAGCCCTAATCAGATCTAAATGCTGCAGTGTTTGCTAACCACAGATGATGTATGAGACCAGTCCAAATCAGAGGAAATTAATACTATAAGGAGGATAAATAGTAACGGACCGGCATCTTCACCGTGGCTTGAGATAACTACATATCCATTACCTAATCTAGAGTAGGAATGGTAAAATAGTAGGTTACCCAGGCCACCAGTCTCAGCTTCCCCACCACAGAGCAGTTTAATGCCAGATGCTCGTTTTTTTTTTGTAATATATATAATGTGGCATTGGGCCCAATGACATCCAGAGCACATTGCCACCCACTGGAAAGGACTCATCTAATGGGTTTAGAAATTAGCTAACAGAAAGGAACTTTCTCTTCGATCTGGCTTCTGACACCCACTGAGCTGCTTAACCCCTTAAGGACACATGACATGTGTGACATGTCATGATTCCCTTTTATTCCAGAAGATTGGTCCTTAAGGGGTTAACGAAAGCCAGAACTGTGACGGTAGTAACCGTCAAAGAGGATGGAAGACAGACACTATGGGTGGGTCCCTAGATTCCTTTTGTGTTTTGGTCTCCCCGTGCCCATTATTGGTGCAGGGTATGTTGAATGTATTGCTTGTCTGTGCTCCTCCCTCTCCCCATTTTTCCTGTCCTATTGTTTCCCTAGCAGGACATTGTCCCAGGTACACTGCCAGACCAGTTACAGACCACTGCCAGACCAGTAGCTGCCCTGTCCCTCCTCAATCTCCCACCAGCCCTTGCTATTGCCTGACCCCACCCTTAATTGTACTATAGTGCTTTATGCACCATTGTATGTAAATTAGGCTGTAGGAGGCTTAAAATATGTGTGCTATATCTAGTGAAGTTAGTTGCTGTTTTAACCTTCACCAAGTGTCGTCTGGTGTTTGGTCCAGGGTGGAAAAGGCTCTCAGTGATTCCAGTCAAGCCTCCGTGACTGGATCTGAAGTGCTCTAGGGTCCCTGATAGCTACAAGGAAGCAGACTTGGTGGAGGTACTCGACTGGAGTTGAGGAGCTCCGTCACAAGAACTTTCACTGGTACCTATAGCCCATCCCTATCTGAAGCCATATTGAAATGTACACTACTGCATTACCAGGGGTGAATGTATCCAACCTTAGCAGTGATGATGCTGGAATTACACAAAACGCTGTAATAATACAATAAGCTGTGATAATACAATAAGCTGTGATAATGCAATAAGCTATAATAATACAATGATCTCTAATAATACAATAAGCTATAATAATACGAGCTGTAATAATATATTGAGCTGTAATAATACATTATGCTGCAATGATACAATGAGCCGTGATGATACAATGAGCTGTAATGATACAATGAGCTGTAATGATACAATAAGCTGTAATGATACAATAAGCTGAATGATACAATGAGCTGTAATGATACAGTAAGTTGTAATAATACAATAAGATGTAATGATACAATGAGCTGTACTGATACAAAAAGCTGTAATAATACAATAAGATGTTACATAGTTACATAGTTAGATAGCTGAAAAGAGACTTGCATCCATCAAGTTCAGCCTTCCTCACACCTGTTTTTTGCTGATCCAAAAGGCCAAAAAAAAACAAAAAAACCCCAGTTTGAAGCACAAATTTGCAACAAGCTAGGACAAAAAAATCCTTCTTGACCCCAGAATGGCAGTCAGATTTATCCTTGGATCAAGCAGTTATTACCCTACATTGAAAGATTATATCCTTGAATATTCTGTTTTTGCAAGTATGCATCTAGTAGCTGTTTGAACATCTGTATGGACTCTGATAAAACCACTTCTTCAGGCAGAGAATTCCACATCCTGATTGTTCTTACAGTAAAAAAACCTTTCCTTTGCCTTAGACGAAATCTTCTTTCTTCCAGTCTAAACGCATGGCCTCGTGTCCTATGTAATGATACAATGAGCTGTACTGATACAAAAAGCTGTAATAATACAATAAGATGTAATGATACAATGAGCTGTACTGATATAAGCTGTAATTATACAATGAACTGTAATGATACAATAAACTGTAATTATACAATACGCTGTACTGATACAATGAATACATTTAAATGATAATACCTTATTAAAGTGTGTATGTTCTGTTTTATTATTTATTGCTTCCTATCTGCTCTTGTTTTTGCTGGGAACTGATCGATTGGTTTGGACATTTCTCACTTCAACCCAAAAAAGTTATCCAGAAACGTTAGCTGATAAAGAAAATCTTTGAAATTCTGTGTTTTGGGTTAAAACATGCAATACTCTTGCTGATCTCCACAACAGCCAGATGGTAAATAAACCCTGCGAGGGCGCGTTGCCGTAGTCAAGGACGTTCTTTGGGCGTTAACCTCAGAGATAAATGCTTCCTTTCAGAAGCACTCTGCGCATTCCTTATCGCTATCGATCATTTTTATGCTAAATGTTAAGATCATATATCTCTGACAATTGGTAAAACTTGTCGTTATCTGTTAAAATCTGTTATCTGATTAAAACTATTCTTAATTTGGCCAGCAACCTTAGCGAGACTAATAATACTCCAAAGAGTAATCATGGCCCGTCTTTTAAGGGTGCACTATTGAATGCCCGCTCAGCAATTAAGAACGCTGAGGCCATCAACATCATAATTAAAGATAACAACCTTGATTTTCTATTTTTAACGGAAACATGGTTTTCCCCCTCAGCCCCACCTCGTCTTGATGAATTGGCCCCCCTTGGATATCACATACTTATGTGCAATCGGGCAACAAGAAGAGGCGGGGGGATTGCGATTATTTTTAAAGAACATCTTAAAATCAGGGAAAATGAGATGGAGGTGACATCCTTCACCACATTTGAATATCTCTCCCTCCTATGGCAGCGCACTGAGAGGGAGACGGCAGGGCTAGCTCTCATTTAACACCCGCCTAATACTAGTACCCCCGTCTTTATGGAGGAGATATCTGAACTGCTAACTACTATTAGTCTTAAGTTTGCCTCCTCCATTATTTTGGGAGACTTTAACTTATGGGCTGATTCTCCTACAGACTCTCATGCCCAGAGTTTAATACTCTACGCAAAAACCATAGGGTATAACCAAGCAGTGTCCGGCCCCACACATAGAGCCGGACACACGCTAGACTGGATTTTCCACAATGGGTTGATTTCTTTGACTACTACTCCTCAACCCACGGCCTGGAGTGATCATAATCTGATCAAGTTTGAGGCAATAGGTGTTGAAATGAAGAAAATCCCCCACATCCCAAAAAGAAATAATATCTGCTCTTGGTCTCGAGATATTTCCAAAGTCACTGGACCTCTTCTTAGTACAATTTATTCCAGCAAAATGGACTCCATTAAATTTCATGCTTCCCACACAGTAGAAGAGAAAATCTTACTGTTTAATTCAGTGATTGTAGAATCAATAGAACTTTTAGCCCCCATGAAAAAAACTTGTCTAGTAAGACAAGTAGATAAAAACCCTCCCTGGTTTAATCAGGTGACCAGGGAGATGAAATGGCGATGTCGAGCAGCTGAAAAACGGTGGAGAAAAGATTATAGTGCCGACCTTAAATTGGAATATTTAAAATCTTTAAAATTATATAAATCTAGTATTAAAAATACGAAAAAACAATATTTCACAGATAAGATTACAAAAGCGAAAAACTCAGCGGCAGAGCTTTTTCGCACAACAAACCTCCTAGCAAATCCTAACTGTTCGCTTCCCCAAGAAGAAACATCTCAAAAGTTTTGAGAATCCCTCTCTCACTTTTTTAAACAAAAAATTGATCTAATTAGGAGCAACATAGTGGTGGAACCTGATACAGAAACTTTTACACCCTATGATGGCTCGATGTTCTCGAATTTTAAACCCGTTAGTACGCCTGAGATTTTGATCATCCTCAAATCTCTCAGGGCATCGTCCTCATCGCTTGATCCCTGCACTGCACAGCTGGTGAAGGATGCCGCTGATGTTTTGGCCCCCTATATTGCAGACATTGTTAGTATGTCATTTGCCACCGGAGTTGTTCCTGGCATTCTGAAGCAGGCTGTGGTTATCCCACTGCTGAAGAAACCAACTGTGCCACGCTCCGAGTTGAGCAACAATCGACCTATTTCAACCTTGCCTTTTTTGGCCAAGATCATCGAGAGAGCAGCGGTTTGGCAAATTCAGCCTCACCTGGAGTCTAATCACATTCTGGATGACTTCCAATCGGGATTTCGACCTGGTAGAGGGACAGAGACTGCCCTGGTTAAAGTCCACGACGATCTCCTGTGGGCCTTGGACAGAGGGGAGGAAATTGCCCTGGTACTCCTGGATTTATCGGCGGCCTTTGACACCATCGACCATGATAGATTGATAGAGAGGCTACTCACTGTGGCTGGTGTGGATGACAGGGCCCTGGCTTGGGTGACCTCATTTCTCCACGACAGGGTTCAAAGGGTAAAATTGGGAACATTTTACTCCTCTAACATCGCCCTGACGTGTGGAGTCCCCCAGGGTTCGGCTTTATCTCCAATCCTGTTTAACATCTATATGAGGCCACTGACCCATATCATCCGCCGCCACATGCTTCCCTATCATATCTATGCCGACGATACCCAGTTGTACTTTCGCCTGGCCAAGAAAAAGGAGGATCAAATCAATCTTTCCTCCTGCCTACAGGATATCCAGTCGTGGATGGGAGCCAATTATCTAAAACTCAATGGCTCCAAAACTGAATGTATCATCTTCAGTAACCAGGAGGTGAATAGTATCTTTCCCTCATGGCCGGACTCGTTTTCTCCATCTCTGAGTCCTGCCGCCAAGGTCAGAGATCTGGGAGTCATCCTCGACTCCAGGTTGACACTGAAGCCCCAGATTAATCAGGTGGTAAGTTCTTGCCACTACCACCTGAA
Organism: Pelobates fuscus; assembly: GCF_036172605.1. Taxonomy (NCBI): domain Eukaryota; kingdom Metazoa; phylum Chordata; class Amphibia; order Anura; family Pelobatidae; genus Pelobates; species Pelobates fuscus. The sequence continues at coordinate 4,541,408 of NC_086323.1, read as the reverse complement.
ACTTCTGAGGTCTACTTTTAGATTCATTGCCCCCTCCGATCAAATCTCGGTGGTCAACGCCATCATCGGTAGTCGATTGGACTACTGCAATGCTCTGTACCTTGGACTGCCCCAGAACATCATACACAAGCTCCAGTTGATACAGAACGCAGCTGCAAGGCTACTTACGGGTGTGGCCCGCAATGACCATATCACTCCATCATTAAGAGCCTTGCACTGGCTGCCCGTTCGTGAACGGGTTCTGTTTAAAACTGGTTGTTTGGTATACAAGGCTATCCATGGCATGGGACCAGACTATCTGAAGGATAAATTCACACGCTATGCTCCCAGTCGATCCTTGAGATCGGCTGATTTGGACTTATTGAAGATTCCAAATTTCAAAAAGAAAAAGTGCGGAGGGAGGACGAGTGATGTTCAGGGAGCGCAACTTTGGAACACCCTGCCCCTGACATTAAGACTTGAGAATGATCTACTGAAGTTCCGCCGGAGCTTAAAAACAGTCTTATTTGCTCAGGCGTACGGGATTACATGAAAATTTTAACCCTGGTTTTAAATGCACTTGATTTTAATGCTGTTGTTTGCTGGATATTGTTTTATCAGTTTTTATTGCTGGTATGCGCATCGAGACCCTATGGGTAACAAGACTGCGTTTCTTAAGAATTTGTAATAAATAATAATAATAATAATAGAACTTCACACAACACTCACCTTTTTATATTCCATATGTTTCAATTGTCTCCACTCCTGCTAACGCTGCCTGGTGCTTAACGGCTTGCTGTTCCTGGGACAAGGGACCGACAATCTCATCTCCCTGTAATACTGTATGCCACTGGGAGAGAGAACAGTTGTCTCCTCTCCCTGTGAGATGCACTGCCGCTGGGGAGGGAGACCTACCTTCTCCTCTCCCGGTAGCTCTGGCTGTATGTAGTTGGGGATCTGGGCCAGCTGCCCAGCATCCCTGTCGGACCTTGGCCCCATTTCCACCTGCCATCCCAGAACCAGTCGATGAGGTCCCTCACTTCGGTAGCTGGTAGGGAAGCAGGGAGTACCTCAGCCAGGTCTTCCCAGCTGTAGGGTGGCAGGACTGGTTCTGCTTGTCGTGTAGGTTGGGGCAAAATGAAGCGGAGCAGGTGGGTCATGTCTTTGCTCACCTCACGGTTGTCAGCCCAAACATACATGCCTATCCAGTAGTCATAGATGTCCCAAAATCTATACTCCTCCAGGCTGCCGAGATCAATGTCCTCCCCCAAGGCATCCCATAGTAACCAAGGACCATCATAATCATCATCTTCGGGTAAGTTGTGCTCGGCCATCCAGGGGGTATGTTGAACAGTATACCACCATAGTGGCTGGTATGCATTGTCTAGCCAAATCCCAGGGTCTCTAGTCTTGCCACCCACTCATCAATAGATACATCCGTATCGCCACACGCTTCTGTAGCTGCTCCTCACCACTGGGGAGACTCTCACCTCGCCGCTACTGGCATCTTGCCAGACTTCCTTCCTGTCTGCATCCCTGTAGTCTGCGGCCGCCTCCCTTTTTCATGGAACGCTGTCCGAAAACTAGCCGATTCCATACTGCTGTAGCCAGGGGCGCTGTACGTATACTAGTGATGTTGCGAACATAAAATTTTCGGTTTGCGAACGGCGAACGTGAACTTCCGCAAATGTTCGCGAACTGGCGAACCGGGCAAACCCACAGGGACTCTTTCTGGCCACAATAGTGATGGAAAAGTTGTTTCAAGGGGACTAACACTTGGACTGTGGCATGCCGGAGGGGGATCCATGGCAAAACTCCCATGGAAAATTACACAGTTGATGCAGAGTCTGGTTTTAATCCATAAAGGGCATAAATCACCTAACATTCCTAAATCACAATGGATATGGATTGACACCTGACATATGACACCTACATAGGGCCACTTGGCAGATATGGATTGACACCTGTCCTCAGGGACCCTGATACACACTGACACAGAGCAGAATAAGGACTGTTCCCCCTACATAGGGTCACTTGGCAGATATGTATTGACACCTGTCCTCAGAGACCCTGATACACACTGACACAGAGCAGAATAGGGACTGTTCCTCCTACATAGGGTCACTTGGCAGATATGGATTGGCACCTGTCCTCAGAGATCCTGATACACACTGACACAGAGCAGAATAGGGAATATTCACTAAAAACATTGTTATACAGGGGAATATTCAGTAAATAAGGATAAGAGGGGGGGGACCTACTGTCCTCCCCCCCGGCCCCCACCCCTGCGCGGTGGGTGGGGGCCATAAATCACAATGGGGGGACCTACTGTCCTCCCGCCCGCCCCCACCCGTGAGCGGTGGGTGGGGGCCATAAAAATAATGATGGGGGGGACCTACTGTATGATGTTGTATCGATCAGGTAGTGTAAGGGTTACGCCCGCTTCACAGTGACAGACCAAAGTCCCCGTTTAACGCACCGCAAACAACCGCAAACAGTCCATTTGCACAACCGCAAACTCCCCATTTGCACAAGGTTGGATACCAAGCTAGCCATGTCCCGTTCCTTGTCCTCACTGATGTAATTGAAGGTCTCTTCCTCCACCGAGCCACGTACAACACCAAGGGTCCCCGAAAGGTGACAGCAAGTCCCCTGGGACGCCTGCTGTGTTTGGTCTTCCACCTCCTAAAAGCCACCTTCCTCCTCTGACTCCTCTTCTTCAGACTCCTCTCTCTGCGTTGCCTCTCTCTGCGTTATTATAAGGTGTGTTAAGTAGTACTATTCTTATCAGTTTAAACCCTGTTACGAGTAGAGGACTATTTCCTTGTTTCGCCAAACCCCTTCAAAGATGTAAAAAGCGGTATGAGTGGAAGAAACGAGGAAATGTGGTCAGGTGGTGGTGCCAGCCCCACCGAGGGCTTGTACCCAGGTATACTAATAAACTGAAAAAAGAAAAAATCTCCCAAGAAGGAGATCTAAAACTGGCATAGGAAAAGGTTAGACAACTATAATAAAGGGATACCTACAAATCCTAGTGAGCATAGGTGTATAATAGAGGGAGAAAGGGAAAGCAGAGTAATGCTTCCTAATACCGTGGTTAGTACCCTTTGTTAAAGTAAATTGAGTAATGGACAAAAGTCTTTATTGTATCATTTATAAATAACAAAGGGATACTATACTCATTCCCCTATAGTGGCTAATTGTGTACTAATGGTACCTATTATATAATATTGCCAGGGGCAAGGAAATTCCCTCTAAATAGATGGGTATAGGCAGAGAGTATGGAGACCGGAGTGATGCTGTCATAAAAAGTGTCAATAAGGTGATATAAAGTTAAATGTATCACAGACACACATCCACCCTTTCTCTTAGCTAGTTTCCAGAAATGCTGGATAGGTAGAAGGGCTATAAAGATCTCTCTATAAAGAGAGATCTAAGAATAATCCTCTAAACTAGCCCTAATCTTCTTAAACACCTTCAAGGGTGTTCTAAGCTAAAGCTCAATCTAAACGTTTAGATGAATGCCTGATTTCCCATCACAGATGCTGGCTAAGAATAACACTGTGCAAGACAATGAGTGGGTCTAAGTGCCCATAGTGCAGTAAAGTGTCCCTAGTGAAGTGAAAAAGAGAATAACGAGCTGGCGCCCAAGAGAATAACGAGCTGGCGCCCTATCAGGGGACGTGTATATGGCATCGATTTTAGGAACCGGGAGATGGAAAAAGAGGCTTGGTCGGTCCTCCTACTTCAAATTTGGGGCACTGCGCGTGCAATCTAATGTGCCACCAGATAGGAATGGTACTACTTAACACACCACTCCTATCAGTTTAATCCCTGTTATGTGCCTTTTTTTTTGTTTGGTTTTGAAGCCACAGTGCAGCACCAGAGGCCCGAAAAATTAGGCATGTACACATGCCTGAAAAATTAGGTATTGTTGCAGCCGCTGCTGTAGCAGTGGCCAGAAAAAATGATGTTTGTTTCCCAGGCAGAAAGTGCCCTAAAACATTGCGGCTTGAACCCTAGTTGGTGGCGGATAAGTCACGCAAGTTAACTGGCATTCAGAGCTAAAATACAGCAGCGTGTGGACCATTTTTAGCCCAAGGCAGCTCATCTCATCAGGCCTTTTTTAGTCGAATGTATCGCCCACTGTCAGTCCCTTCGGGATCCATCCCTCATTCATCTTAATAAAGGTGAAGTAATCTAGACTTTTTTGACCTAGGCCACTTCTCTTCTCAGTGACAATACCTTGAAGCGGGGCAGGCCAGAAGTTCTATCGCAAATTAGGATAGCTCAGGCCACAGGTCAAGCCTGCACACCCAGTAGTCAAGGGGTTCATCGCTCCTCAGAGTGTCGATATCTGCAGTTAAGGCGGGGTAGTCTGCTACCTGTCGGTCGAGTCGTTCTCTGAGGGTGGATCCCGAAGGGCTGTGGCGATGCGTAGGACTTAAAAAGCTCCGCATGTCCTCCATCAACAACACGTCTGTAAAGCGTCCTGTCCTTGCCGGCGTGGTCGTGGGAGGAGGAGGATTACTTTCACCTCTTCCCCTGTTAGATTCCCGTTGTGCTGTGACATCACCCTTATACGCTGTGTAAAGCATACTTTTTAATTTATTTTGCAAATGCTGCATCCTTTCCGACTTGTTGTAATTTGGTAACATTTCAGCCACTTTCTGCTTATACCGGGGGTCTAGTAGCGTGGACACCCAGTACAGGTCGTTCTCCTTCATCCTTTTTATACGAGGGTCCCTCAACAGGCATAACAGCATGAAAGACCCCATTTGCACTAAGTTGGATGCCGAGCTACTCATTTCCCGTTCCTCCTCCTCAGTGATCTCAATGAAGGTATGATCTTCCCCCCAGCCACGTACAACACCACGGGTACCAGATAGGTGACAACAAGCACCCTGGGATGCCTGTTGTGGTTGGTCTTCCTCCTCCTCCTCAAATCCACATTCCTCCTCTGACTCCTCTTCCTCACAATCCTCTTCCAGCGTTGCCACAGGTCCAGCAAGCGATGCTGATAAGGCTGTTTCTGGTGGTGATGGTGACCACAACTCTTCCTCTTCACACTCATCTACGGCCTCATGCAGCACTCTTCGCAGGGAACGCTCCAGGAAAAAACAAATGGTATGATGTCGCTGATGGTGCCTTTGGTGCGACTGACAAGGTTTGTCACCTCCTCAAAAGGACGCATGAGCCTACAGGCATTGCGCATGAGCGTCCAGTAACATGGCAAAAAAAATCCCAGCTCCCCAGAGGCTGTCCTAGCACCCCGATCATACAAATATTCATTAACGGCTTTTTCTTGTTGGAGCAGGCGGTCGAACATTAGGAGTGTTGAATTCCAACGTGTCGGGCTGTCGCAAATCAAGCGCCTCACTGGCATGTTGTTTCGCCGCTGGATATCTCCAAAGTGCGCCATGGCCGTGTAAGAACGCCTGAAATGGCCACACACCTTCCTGGTCTGCTTCAGGACGTCCTGTAAGCCTGTGTACTTATGCACAAAGTGTTGTACGATCAGATTACACACATGTGCCATGCACGGCACATGTGTCAACTTGGCCAACTTCAATGCCGCCAACAAATTTGTTCCATTGTCACAAACCACTTTGCCGATCTCCAGTTGCTGCGGAGTCAGCCACTTTTCCACCTGTGCGTTCAGGGCGGACAGGAGTGCTTGTCCGGTGTGACTCTCTGCTTTCAAGCAAGTCAAACCCAAGATGCGTGACACTGCTGTATCCGGGATGTGGAATAGTACCTGGGGAGCTGTGGGGGTGCCGTTGATGTGGAGCAAGACGCAGCAGCAGAAGAGGACTCAGCCGAGGAGGTTATGGAAGAGGATGGAGTAGGAGGAGTAGAGGAGGTGGCAGCAGGCCTGCCTGCAAGTCGTGGCGGTGTCACCAACTCCTCTGCAGAGCCACGCATTCCATGCTTGGCAGCCGTCAGCAGGTTTACCCAATGCGCAGTGTAGGTGATATACCTGCCCTGACCATGCTTTGCAGACCAGGTATCAGTGGTCAGATGGACCCTTGCCTCAACACTGTGTGCCAGACATGCCATTACTTCCTTTTGCACAATCGAGTACAGGTTGGGGATTGCCTTTTGTGAAAAGAAATTTCGTCCGGGTACCTTCCACTGCGGTGTCCCAATAGCTACACATTTTTTGAACGCCTTGTATGGTAAAAGCTGGCGGGCTAATAGTTCAGACAAGCCAGCTGTCAGACGCCGGGCAAGGGGGTGACTTTCTGACATTGGCTTCTTACGCTCAAACATGCCCTTGACAGACACCTGACTGTGGGCAGATGAGCGGGAACTGCTCAAGGCGAGAGACGGAGTGGCGGATGGTTGAGAGGGGGCAAGGAGGACAGCAGTGGTTGATGTGGCTGAAGATGCTGGACCAGGAGGAGGATGGCGGCTTTGAGTTTGTGTGCTGCTTGTACTCATGTGTTGATCCCATAGGCGTTTGTGATGTGCGATCATGTGCCTACGCAAAGCAGTTGTACCTAGGTGGGTGTTGGACTTCCCACGACTCAGTTTATTTTGGCACAGGTTGCAAATGGCATCGCTGTTGTCAGAGGCAGACACACAAAAGAAATTCCACACTGCTGAGCTCTGCAATGACGGCATTCTGGTGGTGGACACAGCATGCGTTGATTGGCGTGCTGTTGGGCTGACCCCGGGTGCCGATGCATGCTGTCTGACTGTGCCACTAGCTCCTTGCGACGACCTACCCCTGCTTCCAACTCGTCTCCTCCTCCTCTCTGTCTCCCCATCTGAACTTTCGCCCTGTTTTTCTTCTTGCCGAGCGGGCACCCACGTGACATCCATGGACGCTTCGTCATCATCAACCGCTTCACTTGTATCTGACAACTCAGCAAAGGAAGCAGCAGCGGGTACAACATCATCATCATCACACCGTACGTCCATGTGTGTAATGCTGCCTGACTGAGACATATCCCTGTTATCTACATCCTCTGGCAATTATGGTTGCGCATCACTAATTTCTTCAAACGGATGTGTAAATAACTCCCCTGACAGATAAAGTGAAGCGGCTGTGGTGCTAGTGTTGGTGGTGGCGGCAGGCGGGTGAGTGGTATCTTGAGAGGTGCCCGAAGCTAAGCTGGAGATGGATGGTGCGTCAAGGTTCCGAGCGGAAGCTGTAGAAGATTGGGTGTCCTGTGTTAGCCAGTCAACTATGTCCTCAGAACTTTTCAAGTTCAGAGTACGTGGCCTCTGAAAACTGGGCATTTTTCTAGGGCAAAAGGGAATCACAGCACCACGACGGCTCCTGCGGGGTGGCCTGCCTCTGCATGTCATTTTTTTTTGGATTAGTGGTACTATGCGTGCAAGCTACTGTGAGACCAGATATGAGTGGCACTGTGCACTGGCAGAGGTTGGCAGAGTTGACGCTGTAGGCCTGACACACCCGCTTGAAGACAACTGCTATTCAATCTATAACAGTGAAAAAAGTTTTTTTGTTTTTAAATGCACGCTATTGTGAGACCAGATATGAGTGGCACTGTGCAGTGGCAGAGGTTGGCAGAGTACACGCTGTAGGCCTGACACACACGCTTGAAGATAACTAACTGCTATTCAATCAATAAGAGTGTAAAAAAAAATTGGGGTTTTAAATGCACGCTATTGTGACACCAGATATGAGTGGCAATGTGCACTGGCAGAGGTTGGCAGAGTACACGCTGTAGGCCTGACACCCGCTTGAAGACAATTAACTGCTATTCAATCAATAACAGTGAAAACGTTTTTTGTTTTTGAAATGCAATCTATTGCGACACCATATAAGAGTGGCACTGTGCACTGGCCGAGGTTGGCAGAGTACACGCTGTAGGCCTGACACCCGCTTGCAGACAACTAACTGCTATTCAATCTATAACAGTGAAAACGTTTTTTGTTTTTTAAATGCAATCTATTGCGACACCAGATAAGAGTGGCACTGTGCACTGGCAGAGGTTGGCAGAGTACACGCTGTAGGCCTGACACACACTTATGAAGGACACTGACTGCTATTATATTACAGTCAAAAACGTTTTTGGGTTTTAAATGCAAGCTATTGTGACACCAGATATGAGTGGCACTGTGCACTGGCAGAGGTTGGCAGAGTACACGCTGTAGGCCTGACACACACTTATGAAGGACACTGACTGCTATTAGATTACAGTCAAAAAGTTGTTTGTTTTTAAATGCAAGCTATTGTGACACCAGATATGAGTGGCACTGTGCACTGGTAGAGGTTGGCAGAGTACACGCTGTAGACCTGACACACACTTATGAAGGACACTGACTGCTATTATATTACAGTCAAAAACTTTTTTTGTTTTTAAATGCAAGCTATTGTGACACCAGATATGAGTGGCACTGTGCACTGGCAGAGGTTGGCAGAGTACACGCTGTAGGCCTGACATACACTTATGAAGGACACTGACTGCTATTCAATTTATAACAGTGAAACTTTTTTTTTGTTTTTAAATGCACGCTATTGTGACACCAGATATGAGTGGCACTGTGCACTGGCAGAGTACACGCTGTTGGCCTGACACACAGACGCTTGCAGACAACTAACTGCTATTCAATCTATTACAGTGAAAACATTTTTTTTTTAAAATGCACGCTATTGTGACACCAGATATGAGTGGCACAGTGCACTGGCAGAGGTTAGCACAGTAGACGCTGTAGGCCTGACACACACGCTTGAAGACAACTAACTGCTATTCAATCTATTACAGTGAAAAAAATGTTTTTTGTTTTTAAATGCAAGCTATTGTGACACCAGATATGAGTGGTGGCACTGGGCAAGTGGGCACAGTATCCACTGTGAGCCTGACACAGAAGCTGGCAGGCAGGCAACTGCAATTAGATTACACAGGGAAAAAAAAGCAGACTGATGTTTTAGCCCTAAAAAGGGCTTTTTGGGGTGCTGTCCTTACAGCAGAGATCAGATGAGTCCGTCAGGACTGTAGTGGACACTGAATACACTAGCCTAGCTATCCATTTCCCTATCAAATCAGCAGCAGCTACACTTTCCCTCCTCTCACTAAGAATGCAGCTTCAGAATTAATCTAAAATGGATGCTGTACAAGAGGTGGGAGGGTCTGGAAGGGAGGGTCTGCTGCTGATTGGCTGGAATGTGTCTGCTGACTGTGAGGCACAGGGTCAACGTTTACTCAATGATGACGAATAGGGGGCGGATCGAACCACGCATATGTTCGCCCGCCGTGGCGAACGCGAGCACGTTATGTTCGCCAGGAACTACTCGCCAGCGAACCGTTCGGTACATCACTAACAGATACTAGTGTTGCCCTCAATTAGAGTTCAGACGATACCGGTGTCTCCAAACTCCTTCTCCGAGCACTAGGACGCCATCCCATCGCTACCACCATTGTAACGGATTTCCTGGGCACCCCGACTCGGTACCTCCATTGACGAATGCTACTAGTGCTATGCGAGGGCTCCAAGCACTCCACTAGACACCATAACCACTGCATATCCCACGAACCGCCGCAGCTTGGATGGGGTCTCGCTGTCTTCCACCCACTCTGGACCTGTCAGGATCGGGACAGGGATCCAACACGCAGAGTACAAACAGGTACAGGGTACGTATACCGGACCTTAGAATGGCCGGACTAACGTAAGTAGTAAGTAAAGAATGGTCTAGAGACAAGCCGAGGTCGAGGGAACGAGAGAGCAGGTAAGTGAGAGACAAGCAGAGTCAAAGGGTAATAGAGGTAAACGAGGTAGAACAGACAAGCCGGGTCAAAACCAAAGAAACTAACAGAATACAAGAGCACTGAGTGACTAGACAAGCTAGAACCACGACAGGGCAATGAACAAATGTAGAAAGCCCTATTTTATACCCTGGTTCCAAACAGGTAATCACGCCCCCGACGAATCCTCATTCGTGCTTGGGGCTTGATTGACAGATCTGGTTGGGTTGTCGTCATGACGTCGGCTACTGAACGCCGCGTCATAAAAGGAAGTGGATCCCTCGCGGCCGGCGTGTAAACGACCGAGGGAACCGCGAGGAACGAGTGATTCAACCCTTTTGCGAGGAAGAACGTCCAAGTGTCTCACCTCCACAGAGGTAGAGACAAGAGGTACCCTGACAGGACCTAATCAGGACCTGGATCAGGATCCAGCTTCCAGTAGGTAGACCTCTCTTAATCCAGAGAGCACGAACAGGAGTAAGCTCTTACAAGAGCTTAGTGATTATACTCTGGGAAGTATAGTGATTATAGCAATCCCCAGAGTGTAGGTAGTTCTCCAATCCCCCAAACATGAGCCGAAACTTCATGAAAGGTCGAACAAGTCTGAGGCTTTATTGATACAGGTTTGCTTATATACAATTCCTCAGGCCAGAGGCACACCCCTGGACCTGATGGAACACTGCATTCCCAACTGTGCAGACCAATAAGAACAAACGTACAGTCTGTGACACTCCCATGTACAACAAACAATCCCTCCCCTCTGCCTGGGATATCAGTAAAGTAGCTAATAGAATAACCTAATTACTCACAGGCAGAAAAACACACATTTTCCCCAAAGTACAGAAAACACCCCAAAACATAACATATCCCCATAAATATTACATTCCCAGATAGCCCTGATCTGGGTGAACAACATATCCAAACATCACCCAGATCAGAGCAGGGGTTCAGGAAATTCCTGGAAGTCTCTTTTGACCAACCACACGCATGATTTCATGCCCAAAACAGTTCCAGGGAATTAGGCTGTGCGGCCGGTCTATTTTCAATGTCTAAGTTCAGTTCAAATAGTCGAACAGGAACCGTTCGTGCAAATAGCCAAAGTTAACAAACCAATAAAAACATGTTCAATGTATGACACTCCCATAACAAGCATACTATCCCTCCACTCTGCCTGTGAAATAATTAAGACAGATAATGCATTAACTTAATTATCCCCAGGCAGAAAAAACTCACATTTTTACAAAGTCTCATAAGTACCCCAAAACACAACATATCACCATGTTACATCCCCTGATAGCCCTGATCCTGGTGAACAACATATCCAAAAATCAGAGGTTCCGAAATTTTATGGAAGTCATAGTTTTGCCTAGGCACAGGCCTGGCCCCATGCCCAAAACAGTTCCATAGAATTAGGCTGTGCGGGCGGTCTAGTTCGATAGTTTGCAAACAAACAAACTACCGATGGCTGCCACCTCGTGGATGTCCATGGGAATTGCGGCCACCCAGACGAACAATTAGAACACTGCGGTGAGAAACGTTCCAAGTTGTTAATAGGTGTTAACAAACTCCAGGGTGGTCTCTGGTTTGTGCAGTTGTTTGGTAATTGAACCATATAGTCCCCATTGCACAAACATAGTCCTTTAAAAGTATTTTAGCCAGGTTTCGTACAGAGGCCATAGTCATAGGCTTTGTCACATGCTTTTTAGGCTGGCAAACAGGCTCCTCCAAAAGCATGTGACGAGGCTCAGTTCGTCACAATCACATTCCAGTTGGCTTCTAATGATCACTTTCCAGTGGATTATTAATGGTCACATTCCACCGGATTTCCAATGATCACATTGCAGCAGATTTCCAATGATCACATTGCAGCAGATTTCCAATGATCACTTTGCAGCAGATTTCCAATGATCATATTCCAGCTAATAATGTTTAATGTCTCCCAATAAGCTTTTTATAGGTTGATTCAATTTAATTACCTCTGTGAAAGGCTTATAAAGACCCAATAAATATCATTAAAAAAATAATGTTCAATTTAATAAATAAAATATCATTATTTTACTAACCGTCAGAAATATTTGGCTTTGCGTTTCAATGCCATTTAAAAGAGAACATAAACGGTCTAATATAATTTTTGTGCTCTGGTAGCAGATGAATGCAAGGGTCGTTTAAAACCTCCCACAGACCCCTAAGCCAGCCACGAGTGGGGGCATTTTTTACTAAACAGCGAGTAGCCAGAGGCTGAAGAAAAGAAAGAAGTGGAAAAAAGTCATGTGATGGCAAGTATACTTGTTTTTTACAGGTATTAGTTTTACATCCCCCTCCTGCACTATTATTAGGGTTAGGGGGCTGGAAGGGTACTTTTATGTGTGGGGGTGGCTAACCGCTTGGGGATGTCCATTGAGGGGTGGACATCATTTTTTTAAGGAGTGGACAATGGCCTGTCCATCTCTTATTCTATACTTAATTGTAGCCCACACCCAGTTGCCATGGGTGGAGGCTTGAACGGGGTACATTAGGCCCCCCAATATATCAATATTAGAGTCCCCACCCACCACACATGGGTGGGGGGTGGGAAGACAATAGGTCCCCCTATGTATTATAATCAGGGACAATGTAGCAGACCACGGGTAACCCGAGGCTTTCTTTTGTCTTTTTCCTTTTGGTAAGAATACTTACCGGAATACTGCAAGAAGGTTTAGGTATTACCTTATATAGCTATGTCGGAGTGATTTGAGCCTATCTGTATGTGAGTGTGGTCCTTATTATTCTCTTGTGTATACCACTGGACCTTAATATACTTCACTATTTTGCATATCTCTTCTCCATACAGGAATCATATAATTGTACACTTCCCCATTATACATAGGGGTAAGTTTGCCTGTTTCAGCGCTCCACTGAGAGACCCCTTTAGTGGTTCATTCCACCTGGGCTATCGGTTTTTGTATTATACTTTGTGTGTACATTTTGGGGGTATTTACATGTGTGTGTGCTGCTGTTCTTTCCACCTGCATCTTGAGTTGGTTTTCCTGTTAAGCGCCTTCTACACACAGAACACTCCTTTGTGTAAAAATCTAAAACCTTACTTGTAATAATGTGGGGTCATAGTGACTCAAACAGGCTTTTATTTATTTTGGGTTTATATTGGGTTAGTCATTATCCAGTAAAAATTCAATAAAATTATCGATCGAATACAGTGGATAGTTTTTGACTTGGTTTTGCCGATGGAATTGAGGCCAGCGTACGCCGTGGCTTCAGATATCTCAGAGCATATTAAAAGCCACAGATATAAGAATTGTATGTAGCCATGTAAAACCTGCATGTAGGCTGCACATTAGCTAGATTTAACTTGAGGTTTTTGAGCAAGAT